>NW_028221414.1:413293-493880 GCF_014529385.1 Adiantum capillus-veneris | reverse complement strand
TGGAGGTTTTTTTCAAAACCCTGAAAGGACACTTTTATGTCCTGCTAGGTTACCAACCTAGTGTGAAGGTCCACCACTTGTCCAACCTATAAGGCTATATCTTAAGGGTTATTCTTTCTCACCACTTGGAGTGACCATGATAGGTTTTACATGGGGGTTTGGTTCCAAGGTCCACCACTTGTCCAAGATAACTCTATTGAAACAGAGAGAGAAGCAAAGGTCCACCACTTGTCCAAGCTAGGGTCCATTGAAACATGGAGAGAAGGATGCTCCACCATTTTTCCAAGATACGCTCCATTGAAACATGAAGAGAACCAAGCTACACCATGTCTCCAAGATGCTAATCTCCATTGAAATACCTTAAACCCATGATATTTCGTACATGGGGGGTTTACATTCAAGGTCCACCACTTGTCCAACCTATTATCTCTAGTAGCATGAGTGGTTTGGTCTCAAGATTCACCACTTTTCCACTCTATGTCATTATATTAAGAATATCTGGGTGCTAAGGTCCACCACTTGTGCAACCTATAAGGCTATATCTTAAAATTTATTCTTTCTCACCACTTGGAGTTATCATGATAGGTTTTACATGGGAGTTTGGTTACAAGGCCCACCACTTGTCCAAGCTAAATCTATTGAAACATAGAGAGAAGCAAAGGTCCACCACTTGTCCAAGCTAGGCTCCATTGAAACATGGAGAGAAGGATGCTCCACCATTTGTCAAAGATAGGCTCCATTGAAACATGAAGAGAAGCAAGCTGCACCATGTCTCCAAGATGCTAGGCTCCATTGAAATACCTTAAACCCATGATATTTCGTACATGGGGGGTATACATTCAAGGTCCACCACTTGTCCAACCTATTATCCTTAGTAGCATGAGTGGTTTGGTCCCATGATTCACCACTTTTCCACTCTATGTCGTTATATTAAGAAGATCTAGGTTTTAAGGTCGACCACTTGTCCAACCTATAAGGCTAGTTCTTAAAGGGTATTATTTCTCACCACCTGGAATGACCATGATATGTTTTACATGGGGGTTTGGTTCCAAGGTCCACCACTTGTCCAAGCTAACTCTATGGAAACATAGAGAGAAGCAAAGGTCCACCACTTGTCCAAGCTAGGCTCCATTAAGACATTTAGAGAAGGATGATCCCCCATTGGTGGAAGATAGGCTCCATCGAAACATGAAGAGAAGCAAGCTGCACCATGTCTCCAAGATGCTAAGCTTCATCGAAATACCTTAAACCCAGGATATTTTGTACATGGGGGGTTTACATTCAAGGGACACCACTTGTCCAAGCTATTATCGCTAGTAGCACGAGTGGTTTGGTCTCAAGATTCACCACTTTTCCAATCTATGTCATTATATTAAGAATATGTCGGTGTTAAGGTCCACCACTTGTCCAACCTAAAAGTCTATATCTTAAAGGGTATTCTTTCTTACCACTTGGAGTAACCATGATAGGTTTTATATGGGGGTTTGGTTCCAAGCTCCACCACTTATCCAAGATAACTCTATTGAAACAGAGAGAGAAGCAAAGGTCCACCACTTGTCCAAGCTAGGGTCCATTGAAACATGGAGAGAAGGATGCTCCACCATTTGTCCAAGATACGCTCCATTGAAACATGAAGAGAACCAAGCTACACCATGTCTCCAAGATGCTAATCTCCATTGAAATACCTTAAACCCATGATATTTCGTAGATGGGGGGTTTACATTCAAGGTCCACCACTTGTCCAACCTATTACCTCTAGTAGCATGAGTGGTTTGGTCTCAAGATTCACCACTTTTCCACTCTATGTCATTATATTAAGAATATCTGGGTGCTAAGGTCCACCACTTGTCCAACCTATAAGGCTATATCTTAAACTTTATTCTTTCTCACCACTTGGAGTTATCATGATAGGTTTTACATGGGAGTTTGGTTACAAGGCCCACCACTTGTCCAAGCTAAATCTATTGAAACATAGAGAGAAGCAAAGGTCCACCACTTGTCCAAGCTAGGCTCCATTGAAACATGGAGAGAAGGATGCTCCACCATTTGTCAAAGATAGCTCCATTGAAACATGAAGAGAAGCAAGCTGCACCATGTCTCCAATATGCTAGGCTCCATTGAAAAACCTTAAACCCATGATATTTCGTACATGGGGGGTATACATTCAAGGTCCACCACTTGTCCAACCTATTATCCTTAGTAGCATGAGTGGTTTGGTCCCATGATTCACCACTTTTCCACTCTATGTCCTTATATTAAGAAGATCTAGGTTTTAAGGTCGACCACTTGTCCAACCTATAAGGCTAGATCTTAAAGGGTATTATTTCTCACCACTTGGAATGACCATGATGTGTTTTACATGGGGGTTTGGTTCCAAGGTCCACCACTTGTCCAAGCTAACTCTATGGAAACATAGAGAGAAGCAAAGGTCCACCACTTGTCCAAGCTAGGCTCCATTAAGACATTTAGAGAAGGATGATCCCCCATTGGTGGAAGATAGGCTCCATCGAAACATGAAGAGAAGCAAGCTGCACCATGTCTCCAAGATGCTAGGCTTCATCGAAATACCTTAAACCCAGGATATTTTGTACATGGGGGGTTTACATTCAAGGGCCACCACTTGTCCAAGCTATTATCGCTAGTAGCATGAGTGGTTTTGTCTCAAGATTCACCACTTTTCCACTCTATGTCATTATATTAAGAATATGTCGGTGTTAAGGTCCACCACTTGTCCAACCTATAAGTCTATATCTTAAAGGGTATTCTTTCTTACCACTTGGAGTAACCATGATAGGTTTTATATGGGGGTTTGGTTCCAAGCTCCACCACTTGTTTAAGCTAACTCTATTGAAACAGAGAGAGAAGCAAAGGTCCACCACTTGTCCAAGCTAGGGTCCATTGAAACATGGAGAGAAGGATGCTCCACCATTTGTCCAAGATAGGATCCATTGAAACATGAAGAGAAGCAAGGTGCACCATGTCTCCAAGATGCTAGGCTCCATCTAAATACCTTAAACCCACCATATTTCGTAGATGGGGGGTTTACATTCAAGGTCCACCACTTGTCCAACCTATAAGTCTATATCTTAAAGGTTATTCTTTCTTACCACTTGGAGTGACCATGATAGGTTTTATATGGGGGTTTTGTTCCAAGCTCCACCAGTTGTCCAAGCTAACTCTATTGAAACAGAGAGAGGAGCAAAGGTCCACCACTTGTCCCAGCTAGGGTCCATTGAAACATGGAGAGAAGGATGCTCCACTATTTGTCCAAGATAGGCTCCATTGAAACATGACGAGAAGCAAACTGCACCATGTCTCCAAGATGCTAGGCTCCATTGAAAAACATTAAACCCATGATATGTCGTAGATGAGGGATTAACACTCAAGGTCCAACACTTGTCCAAGCTATTATTGGTAGTAGCCTGAGTGGTTTGGTCTCAAGATTCACCACTTTATCACTCTATGTCATTATATTAAGAATATCTGGGTGTTAAGGTCCACCACTTGTCCAACGTATAAGGCTATATCTTAAAGGTTATTCTTTCTCACGACTTGGAGTGACCATGATAGGTTTTACATTGGGGTTTGGTTCCAAGGTCCACCACTTGTCCAAGCTAACTCTATTGAAACATAGAGAGAAGCAAAGGTCCACCACTTGTGCAAGCTAGGGTCCATTGAAACATGGAGAGAAGGATGCTCCACCATTTGTCCAAGATAGGCTCCATTGAAACATGAAGAGAAGCAAGGTGCACCATGTCTCCAAGATGCTAGGCTCCATCTAAATACCTTGAACCCACGGCATTTCGTAGATGGGGGGTTTACATTCAAGGTCCACCACTTGTCCAACCTATTATCGCTAGTAGCATGAGTAGTTTGCTTTCAAGATTCACCACTTTTCCACTCTGCCATTATATTAAAAATATCTGGGTGTTAAGGTGCAGCACTTGTCCCACCTATAAGGATATATCATTAAGGTTATTCTTTCTCA
Organism: Adiantum capillus-veneris; assembly: GCF_014529385.1. Lineage (NCBI taxonomy): Eukaryota > Viridiplantae > Streptophyta > Polypodiopsida > Polypodiales > Pteridaceae > Adiantum > Adiantum capillus-veneris. The sequence goes on along the minus strand of NW_028221414.1, from coordinate 489,892 downwards.
CCACTTGGAGTGAACATGATAGGTTTTACATGGGGGTTTGGTTCCAAGGTCCACCACTTGTCCAAGCTAACTCTATTGAAACCTAGAGAGAAACAAAGGTCCACTGCTTGTCCAAGCTAGGCTCCATTGAAAGATGGAGAGAACGATGATCCACCATTTGTCGAAGCTAAGTCTATTGAAAAATGGGGGGTTTACGTTCAAGTTCCACCACTTGTCCAAGCTATTATCGCTAGTAGCATGAGTGGTTTTGTCTCAAGATTCACCACTTTTTCACTCTATGTAATTATATTAAGAATATTTGGGTGTAAAGGTCCACCACTTGTCCAGCCTATAAGCCTATATTTTAAAGATTATTCTTTCTCACCACTTGGAGTGACCATGATAGGTTTTACATGGGGGTTTGGTTCCAAGCTCCACCACTTGTCCAAGCTAACTCTATTGAAACAGAGAGAGAAGCAAAGGTCCACCACTTGTCCAAGCTAGGGTCCATTGAAATATGGAGAGAAGGATGCTCCACCATTTGTCCAAGATAGGCTCCATTGAAACATGAAGAGAAGCAAGGTGCACCATGTCTCCAAGATGCTAGGCTCCATCTAAATACCTTAAACCCACCATATTTCGTAGATGGGGGGTTTACATTCAAGGTCCACCACTTGTCCAACCTATAAGTCTATATCTTAAAGGTTATTCTTTCTTACCACTTGGAGTGACCATGATAGGTTTTATATGGGGGTTTTGTTCCAAGCTCCACCAGTTGTCCAAGCTAACTCTATTGAAACAGAGAGAGGAGCAAAGGTCCACCACTTGTCCAAGCTAGGGTCCATTGCAACATGGAGAGAAGGATGCTCCACCATTTGTCCAAGATAGGCTCCATTGAAACATGACGAGAAGCAAGCTGCACCATGTCTCCAAGATGCTAGGCTCCATCGAAAAACATTAAACCCATGATATGTCGTAGATGAGGGATTTACACTAAAGGTCCAAGACTTGTCCAAGCTATTATTGGTAGTAGCCTCAGTGGTTTGGTCTCAAGATTCACCACTTTATCACTCTATGTCATTATATTAAGAAAATCTGGGTGTTAAGGTCCACCACTTGTCCAACCTATAAGGCTATATCTTAAAGGTTATTCTTTCTCATGAATTGGAATGACCATGATAGGTTTTACATTGGGGTGTGGTTCCAAGGTCCACCACTTGTCCAAGCTAACTCTATTTAAACATAGAGAGAAGCAAAGGTCCACCACTTGTGCAAGCTAGGGTCCATTGAAACATGGAGAGAAGGATGCTCCACCATTTGTCCAAGATAGGCTCCATTGAAACATGAAGAGAAGCAAGATGCACCATGTCTCCAAGATGCTAGGCTCCATCTAAATACCTTAAACCCACGACATTTCGTAGATGGGGGGTTTACATTCAAGGTCCACCACTTGTCCAACCTACTATCGCTAGTAGCATGAGTAGTTTGCTTTCAAGATTTACCACTTTTCCACTCTATGCCATTATATTAAAAATATCTGGGTGTTAAGGTCCAGCACTTGTCCCACCTATAAGGATATATCATTAAGGTTATTCTTTCTCACCACTTGGAGTGAACATGATAGCTTTTACATGGGGGTTTGGTTCCAAGGTCCACCACTTGTCCAAGCTAACTCTATTGAAACCTAGAGAGAAACAAAGGTCCACTGCTTGTCCAAGCTAGGCTCCATTGAAAGATGGAGAGAACGATGATCCACCATTTGTCGAAGCTAAGTCTATTGAAACATGGGGGGTTTACGTTCAAGTTCCACCACTTGTCCAAGCTATTATCGCTAGTAGCATGAGTGGTTTTGTCTCAATATTGACCACTTTTTCACTCTATGTCATTATATTAAGAATATTTGGGTGTCAAGGTCCACCACTTGTCCAGCCTATAAGCCTATATTTTAAAGGTTATTCTTTCTCACCACTTGGAGTGACCATGATAGGTTTTACATGGGGGTTTGAGTTCCAAGGTCCACCACTTGTCCAAGCAAACTCTATTGAATCATAGAGAGAAGAAAATGTCCACCACTTGTCCAAGCTAGGGTCCATTGAAACATGGAGAGAAGGATGCTCCACCATTTGTCCAAGATAGGCTCCATCGAAAAATTAAGAGAAGCAAGCTGCACCATGTCTCCAAGATGCTAGGCTTCATCGAAATACCTTAAACCCAGGATATTTTGTACATGGGGGGTTTACATTCAAGGGCCGATACTTGTCCAAGCTATTATCGCTAGTAGCATGAGTGGCTTTGTCTCAAGAAGCACCACTTTTCCACTCTATTTCATTATATTAAGAATATGTGGGTGTTAAGGTCCACCACTTGTCCAACCTATAAGTCTATATCTTAAAGGTTATTGTTTCTTACCACTTGGAGTAACCATGATAGGTTTGACATGGGGGTTTGGTTCCAAGCTCCACCACTTGTCCAAGCTAACTCTATTGAAACAGAGAGAGAAGCAAAGGTCCACCAGTTGTCCAAGCTAGGGTCCATTGAAACATGGAGAGAAGGATGCTCCACCATTTGTCCAAGATAAGCTCCATTGAAACATGAAGAGAAGCAATGTGCACCATGTCTCCAAGATGCTAGGCTCCATCTAAATACCTTAAACCCACCATATTTCATAGATGGGGGGTTTACATTCAAGGTCCACCACTTGTCCAACCTATAAGTCTATATCTTAAAGGTTATTATTTCTTACCACTTGGAGTGACCATGATAGGTTTTATATGGGGGTTTAGTTCCAAGCTCCACCACTTGTCCAAGCTAACTCTATTGAAACAGAGAGAGAAGCAAAGGTCCACCACTTGTCCAAGCTAGGGTCCATTGAAACATGGAGAGAAGGATGCTCCACCATTTGTCCAAGATAGACTCCATTGAAACATGACAAGAAGAAAGCTGCACCATATCTCCAAGATGCTACGCTCCATCGAAATACATTAAACCCACGATATTTCATAGATGAGGGGTTTACATTCAACGTCCACCACTTGTCTAAGCTATTATTGCTAGTAGCCTGAGTGGTTTGGTCTCAAGATTCACCACTTATATTAAGAATATGTGGGTGTTAAGGGCCACCACTTGTCCAACCTATAAGGCTACATCTTAAAGGTTATTCTTTCTTCCCACTTGGAGTGACCATGATAGGTTTTACATGGGAATTTGGTTCCAAGTTCCACCACTTGTCCAAGATAACTCTATTGAAACATAGAGAGAAACAAAGGTCGACCACTTGTCCAAGCTAGGCTCCATTGAAACATGGAGAGAACGATGCTCCACCATTTGTCGAAGCTAAGTCTATTGAAACATGGGGGGTTTACGTTCAAGGTCCACCACTTGTCCAAGCTATTATCGCTAGTAGCATGAGTGGTTTTATCTCAAGATTCACCACTTTTTCACTCTATGTCATTATATTAAGAATATGTGGGTATTAAGGTCCACCACTTGTCCAACCTATAAAGCTATATCTTAAAGGTTATTCTTTCTCACCACTTGGAGTGACCATGATAGGTTTTACATGGGGGTTTGGTTCCAAGGTCCACCACTTGTCCAAGCTACCTCTATTGAATCATAGAGATCAGCAAAGGTCCACCACTTGTCCAAGCTACGGTCCATTGAAACATGGAGAAAAGGATGCTCCACTATTTGTCCAAGATAGACTCCATTGAAACATGAAGAGAAGCAAGCTGCACCATGTCTCCAAGATGCTAGGCTTCATCGAAATACCTTAAACCCACGATATTTTGTACATGGGGGGTTTACATTCAAGTACCACCACTTGTCCAAGCTATTATCGCTAGTAGCATGAGTGGTTTTTTCTCAAGATTCACCACTTTTCCACTCTATGTCATTATATTAAGAATATGTAGGTGTTAAGGTCCACCACTTGTCCAACTTATAAGTCTATATCTTAAAGGTTATTCTCTCTTACCACTTGGAGTGACCATGATAGGTTTTACATGGGGTTTTGGTTCCAAGGTCCACCACTTGTCCAAGCTAAATCTATTGAAACAGAGAGAGAAGAAAAGGTCCACCACTTGTCCAAGCTAGGCTCCATTGAAACATGGAGAGAAGGATGCTCCACCATTTGTCCAAGATAGGCTCCATTGAAACATGACGAGAAGCAATCTGCACCATGTCTCCAAGATGCTAGGCTCCATCGAAAAACATTAAACCCACGATATGTCATAGATGAGGGGTTTACATTCAAGGTCCAACACTTGTCCAAGCTATTATTGGTAGTAGCCTGAGTGGTTTGGTCTCAAGATTCACCACTTTTCCACTCTATGCCATTATATGAAGAATATGTGGGTGTTAAGGTCCACCACTTGTCCAACCTATAGGGATATATCATTAAGGTTATTCTTTCTCACCACTTGGAGTGACCATGATAGGTTTTACATGGGGGTTTGGTTCCAAGGTCCACCACTTGTCCAAGCTAACTCTATTGAAACATAGAGAGAAACAAACGTCCACCACTTGTCCAAGCTAGGCTCCATTGAAACATGGAGAGAACGATGCTCCACCATTTGTCGAAACATGAGGGGTTTACGTTCAAGGTCCACCAGTTGTCCAAGATATTATCGCTAGTAGCATGAGTGGTTTTGTCTCAAGATTCACCACTTTTTCACTCTATGTCATTATATTAAGAATATTTGGGTGTTAAGGTCCACCACTTGTCCAACCTATAAGGCTATATCTTAAAGGTTATTCTTTCTCACCACTTGGAGTGACCATGATAGGTTTTACATGGGGGTTTGGTTCCAAGGTCCACCACTTGAAGCATAGAGAGAAGCAAAGGTCCACCACTTGTCCAAGCTAGGCTCCATTGAAACATGGAGAGAAGGATGCTCCACCATTTGTCCAAGTTGGGCTCCATTGAAACAAGAAAAGAAGCAAGCTGCACCATGTCTCCAAGATGCTAGGCTCCATCAAAATACCTTAAACCCACGATATTTCTTAGATGGGGGGATTACTTTCAAGGTCCACCACTTGTCCAAGCTATTATCGCTAGTAGCATGGTTTGGTCTCAAGATTCACCATGCAGTTTTCCACTCTATGTCATTACATTAAGAATATCTTGGTGTTAAGGTCCACCACTTGTCCAACCTATAAGGCTATATATTAAATGATATTTTTTCTCACCACTTGGAATGTGCATGATATGTTTTACATGGGTTTTTGCTCCAAGGTCCACCACTTGTCCAAGCTAGATCTATTACATATATATTATACATACAATATTCAACTAGATTCCCTACCTATCATGTCCAGTAGCATGGATGCTGTAGCTTTAAGGTCCACCACTTGTCCAACCTATACTCTCTTATGTAAGGGAGATCTCGCTATAAATTTAAAACCTTTCCGCCTAAATTTAAAATTCAAAATCTAATTGCCTAAATTTAAAATATCCCTCCCAAATTTTAAATATCCCGCCTAAATTTTAAAATATCCCGCCCAAATTTTAAAATTCAAACTTTTTTAAAAAAATTTAAATTTTACCACTTAAATTTAAAATATTCCATGCAAAATTGATTTTAAATTCAAGTTTACCACAAAAACATATCATTATACCACCTAAATTCAAATATGTAAACCTCAAATCATTATATTGTACATAAATTCAAACAAATTGAAATTAACAAGCCTAAACTGATATTAGTTTGCATAGATATGAATTTATCACACCTAAATTATGTCACCATGTTAGAGAGAGTGGTTAGAGAATTTGAACAAGGTCCACCACTTGTCCAACCTAGATACCAAGAAGGATTGAGTGTACAAGGTATTGTTTGGAGGTCCTTATAGTCCACTGGTCTCAAGGTCCACCACTTGTGGTAAGGGTCACCAAAAAGTGTATATATTCATCCAAAGAAATACACGTATTTTTGGTCTACATGTCCTAGTTTCAACCATTTATGTCCATTAGGTGTATCACTAAACAACACTACTATTTTTGAGAAACAGAAGTTACAATCATATCTACAAATGGATTAGAGGAAAATCAGCTCAGCATACATCCAGAACTCGCTACAAGAATCGACTTTAACAGATCACGCAAGTAAGTCTTCCATTCAAGTTTACTAGTATTACAATGTGTTAGTTATTTGTGATATTTATGTATGTATATATACTATGTGTGCATATCGTAATTAAGTGTAATTGTGTATCTGCATTATGTATGAGTATTACAATGAAATAACACAAATATACATACATACATAGATAACACAGACGCACACATACATGAGCATGTATTTTCAAGAGAGAGATAGCAAGATACAGAGATAGATAGATAGAGAGAGAGAGAGAAATACCTGTTTTCTAGAGAGAAGAGAGAGAGAAAGATAACAGATTTCACTGTGTTTATGTATGTGGAAGAGAGGAAGACGATGTATGGGAATATGTGCACGTATTTTCAAGAGAGAGACAACAAGATAACAAATTTCACTGTGGTTATGTATGTGGAAGTGAGGAAGACGATGTGTGGGAATATGTGCATGTATTTTCAAGAGAGAGACAACAAGATAACAGATTTCATTGTGGTTATGTATGTGGAAGAGAGGAAGACGATGTGTAGGAATATGTGTATGTGTGCGGGGATATTTTTAAACTACGTATCTCTGTCTTTTGACGAGAGAGTGTGTGTGCAAGAAGAGTTACAGAGAACCATCTTCTCTATATGAAGAAAGACAGAGAGTGAGAGAGAGAGAAATACCTGTTTTTTCTCTATTCGTGAGGTGTGCAATGTCTCCTGAGAAGAAGCTATGCCCGATCCTGCCCTTCTGGAAAGCGTTGCGTACGCTGCTGTTTCTTTATCTTGTGCGCGAACTTTCAATCCTGTGCGTTCCACCTGTGTGTTGTGTACTATGCCAGGCTTGCTCCTCTATGTGTGCGTATACTCCAACTGTGTACGATCCGTGTGCGTTTTCTGTGTGTTTGCTGCTCGCCTGCTTTCTCTGTGTGCGTTGCTCGTGCGCTCTCTCTGTGCCTAATCTTGATAGGGTTTATTAGAATGCCACGTATGCTACAAGTCCATGTTTTATCATAGGATTAAAAAAAACAAAAGCAATATAAAACATTAACCAATTCACACAGCCAAAATTAAAGAAATCATGGTTGAAAATATGCAAAACATGCGTAACTCTATACTATGAATTCACTTGACCCCGCCCGGGCGTCCCTTGAGGCCGCCCCTTGACCACGCCCGGGGCGCTGCCCCGGACCCCGCCTGTGGCGCTTCCCCAGGACCCCGCCCGAAACAATATCCCAAAATCAGCCTCCCAAGCCCCACCATCGAGAGCGCTATATTCCACATCCCCATCAAGAGCGCTACCCCCAAACCTCACGTGGAAGCGCTGCCTTGTCACCCCATTGTGGCATTGCCCTAAGACCCCGCATTTGGAGTGCTAAATGGGAACATTCTTCATTAGTGAAATTTTGAACATAAATTATATTTAGCATATACTTAACTATAATACAAATATTAACATATTAACTATACTACTAATTTACTATAGCAGTTCTAGATTATGTCCCATACTATATTTAAGGTGCCAAAGGTTTGGCCTTATGGTCCTAGATTAGGCCAAGTGGTCAACACATATAGGACCAAGTGCACACTGTGCCACAAAACTTGGCCACCACTTCACTTTCCAAAGTTTAGGCCACATGGTCAATCCTAAGTTTCCAATGTTCTTATTATGTCACCTTTTGCCTCGTGGAAAACCTAGGCTTGTTTTCACATACTCAGGCACTTCAAGCCATAATAAATTTTCATTACTCTTCGGCAACCCTTTTGTTCAAGTCTTTGAAAAAACGTTGCTTAAGGCCACCCTAAACCATTTTCATTTAGGGGTGTCTAAAACTAGCCTTTTGGCAATTCGAGAAGAAAATGGTCAAAGTTTTATACTTAGTTTTAACCACTTGACCAATTCAAATATTGGAAAACAAGGTCTTGTAATACTTTTCTTTGGACATCACACATTAAAACTAGGTCCCTCACTTGTCCAAGCTATGCTCTAATACAATAAAGGGCTTTTGGTTTCAAGATGCACCACTTTCCCAACCTTGATTCCATTAAAGAAGCTAGCTCTACTTAGACATTTAATAGCAAGGTCCTGTAGCAGTTCACATTGAACATTTTCCATGGCAGCTAGCTCCACCACTTATCTAAGCTATGCTCTAATACAGTAAGGGGGTTTTGGTTTCAAGATCCACCACTTGTCCAAACTTGATTTGGGAAGCAAGGTCCTATAATAGTTTGCTTTGGACATTCACCATTACAACTAAGTCCACAACTTCTCCAAGCTATGTTCTAATACACTAAGGACGTTTTGGTTTGAAGGAGAACCACTTGTATGACTTTGTTTTTGGAAGTAAGGTCTTTACATAGTTCAACTTGGACCTTGGACATTGGATACTACAACTAAGCCCACCACTTGTCCAAGCTATCCTCTATATATAGCCAAAGGGTTTGGGTTTCAAGATTCACCACTTTTCCAACCTTTCTTCCATTAAAGAAAGGAGGGGCATTATAACTAGGTCCACCAATTGTCCAAGATATGCTCTGATATAGAAAGAGGATTTTGGTTTCAATAATCTACCACGTGTTCAACCTTGCAAGACTCAAGGGATACTTGGACATTGGAAAGCATAGTCCTATAGTAGTTGATAGGTGGCAGTGGGTATAACAACTAGGTCCAACCTATGCTCTCATATAGCAAAGAGGCTTTGGTTTCAAGGTCCACCACTTGTCCAACCTTGCTTCCATTAAAGAAATGAGGGGCTACGTAAACATTTGCAAGCAAGGTAGAAAGGTCCTAAGGTATTTCACCTTGGATATTGGGCATTATAACTAGGTCCACCACTTGTCCAAGCTATGCTCTGATATAGAAAGGGGATTTTCATTTCAAGGTCCACCACGTGTTCAACCTTGCAAGACTCAAGGGATACTTGGACATTGGAAAGCATAGTTCTATAGTAGTTGATAGGTGGCAGTGGGTATTACAACTAGGTCCAACCTATGCTCTCATATAGCAAAGAGGCTTTGGTTTCAAGGTCCACCACTTGTCCAACCTTACTTCCATTAAATAAATGAGGGGCTACGTAAACATTGGCAAGCAAGGTAGCAAGGTCCTAAGGTATTTCACCTTGGATATTGGGCATTATAACTAGGTCCACCACTTGTCCAAGCTATGCTCTGATATAGAAAGGGGATTTTCGTTTCAAGGTCCACCACGTGTTCAACCTTGAAAGCCTCAAGGGATACTTGAACATTGGAAAGCATAGTCCTATAGTAGTTGATAGGTGGCAGTGGGTATTACAACTAGGTCCACCACTTGTCCAACCTATGCTCTAATATAGCAAGGATGCTTTGGTTTCAAGATCCACCATAATTTCCAACCTTGCTTCCATTAATATAGCAAGGAGGATTTGGTCTCAAGGTTCACCACTTGTCCAACCTATGCAAACCTTTTCCATGTTGTAGCATGATTTTTTGTTTGAAGAGTATTTTTCTATAACTATGGATTAAACAATGTAATCTTTTTCACTTACAGGATGGACTTTGAATCTGGGGAGAAAGTACATATGATACTTGAAAATGAAATTGTTGGTATTGGCTGTGTGTGTAGAACAGATCCAGATTCCACTTGTGGGGGTACAAAGATAGGGCAAGGAAATGTCTCCATACTAGTGGAGGAATGCTTGAAGGATGTGGTCCTACCTTTTCCTACAATGGATACTTCATCTCTCCAAGGCTCATTATGGAGTGTTGTTCGATGGTCAAATCTTCTTTTGCAATATTTTGTATTAAATGGGAACTCAATTGATCCACAGGAAAGCTACAATGGTGATGAAGAACATGATCATTCTGATCCTCTAGTTACAGATGCAATACCTATGACAAGCCCAGAATTTGAAGCAATGATTCGAGAGTCTTGGAGAAATCAAAGGGTCCTTTTAAAAGATGACACAATGATGCAAACCATGAATGAAGGGACCATCTTATATGTATTTCCACATGATTATGTCAACTTTCAGGAACTTGGTCCTGATTGTGTGGGTGTGGGTATTGAAAGAGAAAATGCAAGCATTGATGATGTGGTTGAAGTGGGTAGCATCACTTTGCTAAAGTGGCCCATCAAGCAGACAACAATGTTGAATGGGAGCCCATTACAACGATTTGTTCCTGTTGATGGCATGCATGCTACATATGAGGATGTATCCAACGATGATAATGTTGGAAAAAAACTTGATGGGAGTAATGTTGTCCAGTTGTCAAGGAAGAGACGATACACTATGTAGTTGGTGGCGCGGACCATCAGCAGGATAGCCGAAGTTAGTAGCTTCGGCAACGGATGCAAAAGCAGCACCAGCTTTGACTTTTTACCTTTCAAACAAATCAATTCAAAGGGTATCATGCATTGATTGTTGTGCACAAAAATGTTTCCAGTTTGCAGATCGTGATATGGTGACAAGGTTACGACAACAGTTTTGGGGAGAGTCTCAAAAATCACGCACTAATTATGTTTATGATGTTCTTTCTATATGTTATCAGAAAGATGAGAAGTCACGATACCAATTCAGGCTAAATGGCTCTATTGTTTGTTGTAGAGCATGGTATGAGCTACATGGAATACCAAAGACATCATTTTATCGATACAAGGAGAACTTTGAAAATGGTGTGCGCCAATATGTACATGGGAACACATGTACATTGAGAAGGGGACTTCAACATACTAGTTTAGCAAGAGCACTACTAAATGAGTTTGTTGAAAACAACTATGAGAAGATGCCACATAGAAGTAGAACACTGCTAGATGGCTCAAGAGAGACTCAATTGGTGATTCCATCAACATACAAACAAGTGGATATTTTATGTGAAATCAACACGACACTTGACCAAATGGGCTATGAGAAGAAGCTATCCCAATATTCTTTTGGTAGAATTTGGAACAAAGAGTACCCACATGTCACTTTAACAAAGACGAGTGAGTTCTCTAAGTGCAATATTTGTAGCTCAATCAAGGCAAGGTTAGAAGCTAAACCTTCTCTTGAAGAGAGAGCTCTTCTCTTGAGGGAGAGAGAAGTTCACATGGCACAACAAAAGAGTTGTAGAAGCCTATATTATGCATGGCGCACGTATTCAGAAACTCAACCACAAAAATATGTATGCATAATCCATGATAAGATGGATCAAAAGAAGACTGCCATTCCTAGATTACGCATTGTTCCCAAGGGTGTGGATTCAGGATATAATCTGCAGGTGGCATTGATTGGCATGATCACTCGTGGACATGGAGAAGGTCATTACGGACACTTTGTCTTGAATGGTTTGTGGCCAGCTGATCCAAATCTTACAATTGGCTCAATTGCTAATTGTTTACATAACCTAGAGAGGATAGATAAGCATCCTCTTGGTGATCTAGTAACAAATGGACTTCCAAGGAGCAATATTTCACTACTACATGCTTTGAACTCAAGGGATGCTTTGGACTACCATAACTTGAGTGATAGAAAAGAGCCCATTGTGCAGTCGTCAGAAATTGCAGAAGAGGAATTGGGGTCAACATTTCGCAGATTGCCAGAGAACTTGTTGCTACAATTGGATAATTGTGCAGGGGAAAACAAAAATCGATACTTATTTGCCTATTTGTCAATGCTTGTTGCAAGGGGTGTTTTCAAAACCATCCAGCTGGGATTTTTAATGGTTGGGCATACACATGAGGACATAGACGCCATGTTTAGTAGGTTTTCAGAGAAGCTGAGAGTTACACAAACCTATACTTTGCCACATTTGATGGATACATTACGAAACAGCTCATCTTCATCTCCAGCTCCATTTTTTCTCACAAAGATCCCCGATTTCAAGCAATATTGTGATGGCTATCTTTGTGATGGACAAGACATACTTGTTGGACATTTCAAACCGCTTCAGTTCAGGTTCTTTATGCAGGATGAGACACCAATGATGCAATATAAGGCACATGTAGGTGTATCAAGTTGGAGTGGAAGTATTCGCATTTGGAAAACAGACACAGAAGGCAAGCCAATGTTACCACATGGAGATCCACCTCTGGTACAAATGGCGGAGTATGTCAAGGCCCATGAAGAAGTCATTTTGGGGCTAAAGAACTATATAAAATTTTGGAAAAATTTAGGGAATGGTTCAAGTATTCCGCAATATTATAGACCCGTGATAGATTATTGGAGTAAGGTAATTGAAGAGATTGGAAAAGCAATCATATCAGAGGGAGTCTTGTATGAAATGTTTTGGCCAAAAACTCAAGAATATTCTCACCTACAAAGCACTACAATGAATTTGAAACAAGGAGCAGAAAGATTCCTAGGCCTTGAAGAGTTGAACGATCATTTTTGTGGGCCTCAACGAGATAGGCCAAGGGAAGAGTTTGACCCTATGTCTGATGTGCACCAAGGTGACTTTCTTATGCTTGTTCCGAGTGACACAGAAATCTATCCAGTGTGGCTTGCAATGGCTTTATCTGACATTGATAATGAGCCTACATCACCAAACTACAGAAAACTCTTGATTCAATATTGGGCACCTTGCGCGAGAAAAAGTGGGATGACAGATACTCAAGCTTACAGAAATTGTTGGAAGGGTTATTCGGCTGTCAACTATAAGGACCCACAAGTGTGGGAAACTGTAGATGCAATTGTTTGGTCCTGGAGACCCAACAAAGAAGGACCATTTTCTAGAATAAAGATTCTAGAAAGGCATGCTCTAAAAGCCAAAGAAGGCCTCACTCGTGCACATCAACCACACTTGGATCAAAGCTCAGATATGGTATCAAATGTGGAGTAGAATTATGTGGAGCTTCTATTGTGACTATACTAGTCAGTTTGTAAACAAAATCTTTTTTGTATCTTCCTTTGTTTTATGTAATTTATAGTTATTATTCAAATCCATGTGTTGTACATCCTCTTGACTTTTGGTGTTTATCAACACCACAATCCTATGAGATTTTCACTTTATTTACTAACCACACACCTCAATTTTTCCCACTTTAAGTGGAAAATTCCCAAATTACATGAATTTAGTCGATTTGGAGATTCCCATAATGTGACATTTTTACCAAAATACCTAATATGGTCTTATAGCTTGGTTGGGACCATATATGGTAGATTGGGTCTTCTCAAATAGCATAGTCAGACTTAAATATTTCTCTGGACTACTTTTACCGGGGGTCTATGATGGGACTAAGATCAAGTTCTAATACTCCATATCAATTGAACCTCAAACAAACATAGTAAGCCAGATTCTGAGGGTGAAAATCTACTATTGGATTTGTTCATAATCACACCAGATGTAGTGGGAGGAGCTGAGGGATAGGTTAGAGGTGAGGACCTAAAGATTGTCAGACTTTCGAACCAGTTGGGAGAGAATCCAAAGGTGTCTAATTTAAATAAGGGTCAATTGCGTGGTGCCATTAAAGACCAAATCTTTTTGGATATCCTACCAGCATGACTGATCAATACATGGAAGACACATCAATTATAATGGACATAAGATTGAGGTACAAAAGAAGTGGGGTACTCATGGACTAAATTGCATTTACTATGAGGAGGGTGTGTAACCTTGCATTTATTCCTTCACCTCCTACGCATCTTGAGCCATGTCTTAGAGAGATTTCTCTTGCTTTGTCTATGCCATCTTCAACTACTCTTGCATCATCTTCACCCTCACTAACTAGTGTTGCACAACTTGACACATCCACCTACTCTTAGTTTTGTCTCGCCATCTTCTTCAAGCGAGTTTTCATTTTCCATGCAATTTTTTTGAAAAGATCTACTATGGGAAAAGGATTTAAATGTTGTCACAGGCCATACAATGCTATCACATGCCATACAAAGCAGTATAGATAAACATGTAGTACAACTTGACAAACTACTTCAACCTATCAAAGAGCAATGTTTTGTACTTCATTAGGACACTGTTGGAAAGTACATATTTCAGTTACATAAAAGATCATTGCTGAAGATATAGGGTATCAAAATAGTAGTGGAAGCCACTAGAATCTTTTTTGATGTTGTTTTTATCGTCATTGATACCTTTGATTTAGATACCAACATAGTGACAATCAATGGCTTAACACTATCTAGATGAATGTTGCAACAATAGCATGCATTTTGTGTTTATCGTTTGATTCAAAACACAACTTTGATTATCACATGAGATTAGCAATTTCTTAAAGGAAACAACATATACCAGGAAGAAACGAAAGGATGGGAGGTAAGGTATTTGGTGTCAACCCTGTTGTACAAGAAGGCCTATAAGTTTTTAGTTGAAGCTATCGGTTTGAAAAAAACCCCCAACTATGTTTCTAAAAAATTGTTTAGCATGCTACTTGCTCATACAAAGAATACTCGCATTCCATACAATCTAAGATCCATATTGTTGGCCAATGTAATGATGTCATAATAACTAATATGTACTTCTCCTAAATGATTTTCCCATTTTAAACTAATCATTTAATATTGGAAAGTACCTAGGGAGAAAAAGCTAGAATATTGGTTAAGCTGGCAGACCAGCCACAGTAGGGATCCAAAGGAGGGAAAATAGGGATCCAAAGGGGGGGCCATCTGCAAAAGAGCAATGTGCAACAATGGGCTTAAAATACCCTAAGGTTCAGCCCATTAAGACTTCCAAAATGCTAAGGTTCCAAAATTCAAAGGTTGTGTCCAAAGGTCAAACACTAGGGAAATTGGATGCTTTGTGTGTGTCCCAAAAGTCTTCACAAGACCTACATAGGAGGGGGGCAAGCCCTGAAAGTAGGGGATGAGAGAGAAACACACACACACACACACATTCACAAGCTTCCTTTACACAAGGGGAAAGAGGGACACATGTCAGCTCCCTAGCCCAGATGCCCACAAGGTGTACTCAAATCCTATTGGATGGCCATGGAGGTGGACCAATAAGAATCATGCTAGAGTAAATAATTTATTTAATAACAATTAATAAAATAACCAATAAGAATTAATCTCTCAAGAAGACTATTGGACAGTCTCCCAAGGGGTCCAATGAGCATTCAACAACCCAATGCCTTGCCTGATTCCTATTGGCCAGGAGGAAAAGGGGTCCAGTGAGAGTTTAGTTGCATTTATTAATTACCTAAAGCTCTCAAAAAAGGGGAAAGGGGGACATATGTCAAAAGGCTATCACCTATGCTTCTTAATACTCATTGGCTAAGCCTGGAAAGGGTCAATAGGGTTGCAGCATGAGCAAATAGCAAGAGGGGTCGACCAAGAGAGAGAGGGGGCTGATTTTCTCAAGGCATTATCCACACACACTCACACAAACTCATGTGTGAAGCAAGAAGACTCTCTCTCTCCTTCTCAAGCTTTAATGGAAAGCTTATCACCTACTCCAAGCTTGTGAGAAGGGAGGCTACACCAACAAATCTTGGCTTTGTGATGCAAATTAAATAAAGAGCCAAGCTTCGATGCATTCTCATATCCTCTACCATGCTAATTACTAAGATAATCTAGGCTAATATAAATGATTATGTGAGGAGATGTACATCTTTCTCGTAAGACTACTCCTTCTTCCTCTCAATCTACTCTCATACCCCGCTAGCTCTCACCATCTTCGAAGGTGTGTGAGGTCTTGGATCTGAGACCGTGAGGGAATTGATGTTGTGTTTTATAAGTGTTTTGCTTAGTGCTTGAAGCTTCCATACTCATTGCACTAGCTAGTACTGAAGGAACACAAAGAATTGTATTGTAAAATGTCTCTCTTGATGGGAGAGACCATAATACAAAGCCTTTTGGAGGGGGGACAGGCTCCATGTAAATCTGGTCCTCAACTTTTGTCAATAGATTAATTCCTCTCTCTTTTGAAGTATTGTTCATGCTATCTGACTAAGTGTTATTCTTTTTGTTACTCTCTCCACCTAAGCACTTTTGTTATTCTCATTAGGAATCTATTCTAAGGAAATGCTCACTATGTTCATGCTTTTGTTATTCTCATTAGGAATCTATTCTATTGAAATGCTCACTATGTTCATGCTAATTTCCACTATACACAAGTTACTAGGCCATTAAATGTTATAGTGTTATCAAAGCACAAGGGTCTCTTTTCTTGCTCAAGAAGGTGTTACCATATACATGTGGTAGTGATGTGTGTGAACACACTAGGACCTCCGGGGCATTTTTCCCTCTTTAGGAGGTTTTTCCCCCCGAGCATTGTATAAACACGCATCACTCGAGAGCTATCTATCTTTCATTTCACACTAAGTACCACACTCTCTATTGTGTGCCTTGAGCTTCCTTTGTCTTATCCAAGCTATGTGTGTTTCTCTGCAATCCTAATTCCAACAATTGGTATCAGAGTAGGTTACGTCCTCCAAGGCTTAGTCGCCAGTTGCTCTAGCACATGCCTGCTCACTTTCTCCGATTACAATGACGTTTGGTGAGCGTTTGCAGGTCAAAAAATTCTCAGATTTCTAATTCGGGTTCATTTCAACCTCCGTTTTCACTACAGGTAGGTCTGCATAGGCAATTTTGTCATTTTGTGTTAGTGTCGATTTCTGCATAACAGGTGCCTTACAGTCTTCTACGGTTTGTGCTATATAGCACGCATTGTTCCCGCTCCGTTTCTCCTATTTTCGGGCAGTTTTCACATCAGGTGCAGCATTTACCATGGCTCACAACAACACAGATGTCTTCAAGATGTTTGCTGCTGAGGACAGGTTGGATGGGGACAATTACCCTATGTGGGCTTTTATGATGCAACACGTTCTTGTGTCAAAGAGCGTCTAGAATATTGTGCGGGCCGTTGATGTGCGTCCTAGTTCTGAGGATGTAGGCAATGTTGAGGATGTTGCAGGTCTTGCTGCAAGGATTGCTGCTATTAGAGTTGTTTTGCCTACGGCAGAACAATCTCGTTGGGATGTAAAGGATGCGCAGGCTCATGCATTCATTGCGTTTTCTGTGAAGTGCACCATTGTTCCTCACGTCCGTTCAGCAAAATCTGCAAAACAGGCTTGGGATATTTTGGCTGGTCTTTATGCAAGTCGCAATGAGGCTAAAATTTCTTTGATGCATAAAGAGCTGGAGTCGAAGATTATGCATGAGAAAGATGATATGGATCTTTCCTTGCTAGTGTCAAGAATATCAATGAGCAACTTATTTCTATCGGTGAAGTCATTTCAGACAATTCCCTTGTGCAGATTGTTCTTGATGCCTTACTGGATTCTTACCAGAATTTTGCTAGTACTTGGAGACTTATGACCCAAGGAAATCCCGAAGTTGTCAAGTTTGATGCATTATGCACATTGCTGTTGCAAGAGTCACTTTTTAGAAAAAATGAAACTAGGCAACGTGCAGTTGAAAAGGATTTTATTGCTTCTTAGAGAAAGGGTGGTAGCAATAATACAACCACTTCTTATGGTTCTGCTGCGAGTGTAAAAAATTATGTTCCTAATGCTTCCGTTGGCAGCAATTCGTCTGGAAATTTTGGTGATAAGGGCAAAAAGAAAATGCGTTGCCATTATTGTAAAGCTAATGATCACTTGATCAAATCATGTCCTAAGTTGGAGGCCAAAGAGGCTAAGAAGAAAGAGGGTGGTTCCACTGCAAATGTTGGTTCCACTACAAATGTAGCCATTGTATAGTCTTCATTGAAAGGAGACTGTGTTGCTGATGTTGATGCAGAATGGGCTTTTAGTGCAGAGTGCACTTACAATCCTGCTATCCATGGTGCATGCTTGTCAGTTGCTGCAGATTCACATGTGTGGTATTTCGACATCGGTGCTACAAAGCACATTTTCTCACATCGTGAATTGTTCACCTCTCGAGTCTATCCCTCATGGGAATTCAGTCACTTGCGCCAACAATGCCTCTTATCCGGTTCAGGGAGCTGGAAAGATTGTGCTTACTGCTGCAAATGGTAGTTCCTTCACACTTGTTGATGCACTTTATGTACCTGGGATCAAGAAGACCCTTGTCTGTATCCACACTTGCTAGAATTGGACTTGTTGTCAAATTTCTGGATGACATATGCACAGTTCACAATCTCAGTTTTGGTGATGAAATTGTTGCATCTGGCCTTTTGTGCCGTGGGCTGTATAAGCTCACTTTGTATGATAAGTGTGGACAAAATTTTACAAATGCTGTTGCAGATTCAAGGGCTATTTCAGATGCAAAACTTTGGCAGGCACGTTTTGATCATCTGAATTTTGCCAGTTTGTTGTGTTTGTAGAAATCTAATATGGTCGATTCTTTGCCACCTCTTGAAGCACCTGTCATACATGTTTGTGAAGGTTGTATTTTGGGTAAGATGCAGCGTTCTAAGTTTCCAAAGGATGGTTCAGTTTAGGCCACATGCAGGTTGCAGCTTGTGCATAGTGATGTTTGTGGGCCCATGCAAACTTCGTCCTTGGGCAATTACGTTTACTTTGTGACTTTCATTAATGATTACTCCAGGCATGCATGGGTATTTCCACTCAAAGCGAAGTTCGAAGTTTTTATGTGCTTCAAACAATTTCTGGCTATGGCTAAAAGGGTGTAAGCATGTTAACTTGTCCTGCTTTTTGTGCTAGTTGTCATGTGGCAACAAGCATATCTTGTAAGCGTAATGAGAGTGTAACTTTTCAAACGTGTGGGAATCCATCAAATATTTCAAAATAGGGGGACCACCCTGAATCCACTTTCCTGACCATTTATGCAGTGTTACTTTGAGGGGAGTGGGGAAGTCAAAATGCATGGAGAGAAGCCGAGAGGGGTAGTCAACATGCATGGAGGGAAGCGGGGCGCAGGGGGCAGAGGTAAGAGAGAACCAAAAACAAAGTAGAGGGCTGAACTTTCTGCTGCTTCTTCTCCGCCCCGAAAAAGGGTGAAGCTCTCTGATTCCTAGCATCCCCAATGGCAAAGACCTTGCATACAAAGGGGAAGGATGACTCAGGTACTATCTCTCTCTCTCTCTCTCTACCTCATTATGATTTGCGAGGATAGTTGCTGGTGCTGTCTTGGTTGGAGAGTTGTCTCTTGATGTCGGATTTAGCAGTAGGACATCTTGTGAATAGTCACTTGAAATACAATCGCTCAAGTCGAAGTTTGGCTCAAGAAGCACAAACCAGTGTTTGATTTGAACCTTGAAATTGGAAGGAAGTGCTCAATACTGCACTTTCCTACTGTTAACACACTCCTGGCTACATTATTTTTTACCTACCAAGAAATAGTAAAATCTGCTAAGCTTGTGACATTGGGGGTGTGCAGGCCGATGGAAAGCTCCAAAGTTTAAAGTCCCAGTACAGAGCAAGTTTTGTATTATAGCAGAAGAGTTCAATGATGTTCATGGCCTCTCCCTGGATGGTGCCAACCCCAAACTAGTGAGGTGGGATCAGATCAGTGATGTGGAGTGGTTCAGTGTATTCAGAGAGTCAAAGAATCGTAGTCACTATCACATTAAATGCAGTTGTTTGCGTACTGATATGTTCAACCAGGTGATGCAGCTGCATTAGAAGGTGTACCAGAATCCCCCAACATAAATGGAGATCAACTCTGCATTTGCCAAGGGGTTTGTAAAAGAATTTAGGCCGGCGGCAATTGCAAGTAGCCCAGCCATGCAATTCAATTGGGCTGAATTCGCTGTTCAGCATTTGCAGGACCTCCGAGAGAAAGGGTACTACGAGGCCCATGTCAAAAAGTGGAGGATGTGCAATGTATGTCAAAACATCGAGGAGGTGCAAGATGAAATGAAGGAGGATACCAAGGAGACACCCATCTCTCGCCACAACACTCACCAGTAGGCTGAAAGCCTGTCATTTTTTGGCGTTGAGAATTTGCAGCACATAAAGGCTGCCTCTGAAATTCTCAACAAACAACTGCAAGATGCTAAAGAACATCTTCTAACTGCAAAATCAGAGTTTGAAGCTGTGAGGATTGTCCAAGCAAGCAATGCTAGGGTCACCCCAATTGTGCTTGCTATGAGACAAAAGCTTCACGATGCTGAAAATGAATTACAGAGGTTACTACAGAGTGACAGCGTGGATGCAAAGAGGAAATAGATTGTAAAGTAAAAAAATAAAGACATTGGAAGGTTTGGCATTTCATGATAGTGAGGACACTCTTGCTGCTGACTCAACTTGTCAGCCTGTAAGTTCGTGACTTTTATGATTCCACCGTATGCTTGGAATATGTGCACAACAAACCTATGTACTTACCAACTCCTCTTTTTTTTGTTGTGCAGATTAATGTGGAGGTTATGGAAGCAAAAGTGAATGCATCTGAAGGTAAACTGCAGCTCCTAATGCACATGAGCAAGATGCTACAAGGCTCCTCCATTCCCACTGCCTTGTGTAATATGGCTATGGGCACTTTTATAGAAAGTATAGAAGGGGTATGCGATGGGACGATGATCAACCCGTGCAGTGGCTGCAGTTTTCCACTTGAAGTAAAGAAAATGAATGCCACAGTCAAGATGCCCTGTGGGCATAGCTACCACTTTCTCTGCTTCAGAGCTGCATACTCCTTGTCGACAAAATGTAGAGCTGTGACCTGCCAGCAAAGGATACCACAAGAATGGTGTTGGAAACCCATAGGGAAAAGACATCCAATCACACCAATATCTGGTAAGATTGTACAGGGTGTGCTAATTAGCATACCCAATGTGTTAATTAGAATATTGAGTGTGTTAACTGGATATGCTCATTAGCATATTGGGTATGCTGATTAGCATACTTGATATGCTAATTAGCATACAAGATATGCTAATTAGCATATTGGGTATGCTAATTAGCACATTGGGTAGGCTAATTAGCATACCTAGTGAGAATATTGAGTGTGTTAACTGGATATGCTAATTAGCATATCCTATGCTCAGTGTACAGATTAGAGTAAGTTTGGCATATTAGCATATCTAGTAAGTTAACTACCATATCCAAATGATAACTAGCAAACTGTATATGCTGATTAGCATACTGGGTATGCTAATTAGCGTACTGGGTATGCTGATTAGAATACTCGATATGCTTATTAGCACATTGGATATGCTAATTAGCATACTGGATATGCTAAATAGCATACTGGATATGCTAATTAGCATACTGGGAATGCTAATTAGCATATTGGGTATGCTGATTCACGTACTGAGTATGCTGATTAGCATACTGGATATGCTAAATAGCATACTGGGAATACTAAATAGCATACTGGTATGCTAATTATCATACTGGATATGCTAATTAGCATATTGGGACTGCTAGTAGCTAGCATACAAGGACTGTCTTTTAGCGTACAAGGTGTGCTTATTAGCATACCCACAGTGTTAATTAGAATACTGAGTGTGTTGACTGGATATGCTAATTACCATATCTTGTATGCTAATTAGCATACTTGTGCTCAGTGTACAGACTAGAGTAAGTTTGTCATAATGGCAAATCTAGTAAGTAAGCTACCATCTCCATATGCAAACTAGCATATTGGATATGCTAGTTAGCATACTCAACAATTCGAATTAGCATACTGGGCTTGTCAGCATAATGGATTCCAATGTATGCCAGACCGCACACATAGTCACAGCATATCAAACATTTTCTAGCATACATGACATGCTTATATGAGTCTTAATCCAAGTTTTTTGTTGCAGGCCTGTGGTAGTCCCTCCGTGATGTGGGCAGTGTGCATGACACGAAGGGCAAGAGAAAGGTTGTAATGGAGACCTTACGATGTGCATGACACGAAGGGCAAGAGAAAGGTTGTAATGGAGGACCTTTCGATCGAGGAGAGTGATGAGCTAGATACAGGTGAGAACCCTTTGACGGAGAAGGGTGTTGAGCTGGATGCAAGGAGTGAAGGGGTGGATGAGGGCTCCCAGCATATGCCAAATGAAAGAATGAAAACAACGGAGGAAGGCGGTGATGTGAGCAGGAACTCAGAAGATGAAAAAGAAGATGATTTTTTTGTCATGGATCCTTGTGTGCCAGCGATGCCTGCTGCAACTCACAAAGCAGAAGCTTCTCAGTAGTAGACAGTGGCTAGTGGCTCAAGGGAAACTTTGAAGAATGACAACATAGAAGATGAGCACGAAGTTGGTGACAACAGCCCTCTCGAGGGTTTTTTTGCGTAAAGCTCAGCTGAAAAGAAAAGTTGGCCTTGAAGAGGTACCCGAAGACATTGCAAGCACAGCCTGTGGTTCAGAGAAGGCTGAAAGCTCCAAAGGTGAAAACAAAGCCACCCGCTTGAGAGCTTGCAAAAAATTGTTCCAAGACTTATTGCTCTCTACTTGGTTGTGCCCTTCACTGTATATGCTAGACCATTTTGAAACCCAAATGCGTATTGTAACTGACATGCATTTCATTTTCCAATGAAAATGTATTTTTGTGCAATATAAATCTGAGCAGCAGTTCATTATAATTGTGCTAAGACTTGGTTGTGCCCTTCACTGTATATGCTAGACCATTTTGAAACCCAAATGCGTATTGTAACTGACATGCATTTTTTTTCCAATGAAAATGTAATTTTTGTGCAATATAAATCTGAGCAGCAGCTCATTGTAATAGTTTCATTATAATTTTTTGCGGTTTTTTTTTTAAACTTGTTCATTTCGTATCGCGGTTTCCCCCTGCAGAGGAAGAGAAACAGGTATTAATCGTCATGCCTGATGCAACTGCGGCCATGCAATGGTAGAAATTACGGAGATGGCGAATCCACAAAGCCAGGTAGTTAAGGAGACAGAAAATGGAGATTGAAAAACGCCTTGAACATTCGTTTTTTTTAAAAACTTGTTCATTTCGTATCGCGTTTTCCCCGAGAAAGAAAACAGGTATTAATCGTCATGCCTGATGCAACTGCGGCCATGCAATGGTAAAAATTACGGAGATGGCGAATCCACAAAGCCAGGTATTAAGGAACAGAAAATGGAGATTGAAAAACGCCTTGAACAATATTCACAGCTTCCCGTAGTATTATTGAGCGCCTAAATTATGTGCACCCAAGTGGGCCGGTTATTTCTGAATGGTATCCTCTACTAGACCCAATTTGGTGCCTAAGCATTTATGTGATGAAAAAAGGGCTCTGGTGCTGGACCCGAACAGTCTTTTGGTGCAGTGGTAGAGCCACGCTTTGGTGAAAAGCCCCTTGCATATGCAAATGAAATGTTGAAATAATGTACTTGATAAGTAGGTGTTCTGTCGCAAGGACAACCATTTTCTTTAGACTAGTGCCTGTAGTTCTTTAATGTTCTTATATGGAGTACAAGCCTCCATAGTAAATTCATGAGTATTTGCCGTATTGTTTTTAAAGAGCGGGTGCCAAAGATTACTGGTTTTTTGCTCAAGCACACTATACAAAGCAATCCTGGCAGATCCAGAGAAAACCTGTGTTTATGAAAAACTTATCCTTGTTCTGGAAACACACTCCGGGTACAACGCCCGAAACACACTTATAATCGATAGTAGCTTCTACGGTTTTCTGATTTGCAGTCGTTTCAAATTTTTGCTTGACATTCAAAAGATGGATATAGAGGCTAAAAGACTGGAAGAAATTCATCGCAAACAGTGGGAAGCTGACCTAGAAGCAGAAAGACCGAAAGAAAAGCTCGAGAAGGAAAGAAGAGAAAGTGAACAGCATAGTGCATCATATTGTGATTGCATAGCAGCCATCCAATTTTCTAGATTCTGTGCTTCATAAAACGATTGAGGTTCCTCAACATCATGTGAGCTTGACATAAGCAAAGCATAACAATGTGATGCATAAGACGGATGGCAAGAACCTGAACAAGTACGACTAGACAAAGGTGCATCCAATTTACTTTCATGCAAAGTATGGACCAGCCATTTAGGCATACCTCTAACCTAAATGGAAGTTCCATGATTTTCCACGTGGAATATCAAAGAATTAAATAACAATTTCGTCGCGAGGAAAAAAAGCAGTGGGAACAAGAGAGGACCACACCGAAGAAGACAGAGTAGGAGCAAAGTGGATGTGCACAATATTCCCTATTTACATTGTATAAGGTCTTAGACTCATTTAGGTATTCCAAATTATATAAGGTAGATGGATCAATTTAATCCCATAGTAGAAACACTTGGAGTCCATGTCTTTATAAGAAGCCCTTTGATGCAAAGAGGATTCATTCTTGACAGTTCACTCTTGTGTGCTCACTCTATGGATGGCCTAGCCTTGAGCTTAATGCCCATGCTTAGAAGGCTACTGCATAAGAGAACTCAAAGCTATCTTGTAGAGTGTTGGTCTCCATGGTGACACAATTGAGCTATCAAAGGACAAGAAGGCATCTGAAAGTACACAGGATCACCCTAATAAAATATGTATGGCCTGGTGCTTTCATACTATTCTGACTTTCAAAGTTCCATTGATTTTCAATTGTGGATAAAGGTGGGTGACATTACCACCTATAGAGGTAACGAAGCAGCTCTTGGAATTAAGTGCGCTCATGTGTGGAAGTTTGTAGATGATATTTTTCATTTTCTTGAAAGGACAAAGCTAACCCTTGATGAGATTGTTAACAAGGGAGGAAGATGGACACAAGAGTTGATAGATGGGAAGAGAGAGTGAGACAACTCAAATTGTTTAGAGCACCTACTGAGTACACATATATAGTGGGGACTCCTAGCTATATATAGCACAGGGGTTGGTATATATAGATCCAACACCCCCACTCAAATAGGAGTCCCTAACCGTGGATGAGAAAACCCTTGGGGGTAGAAGGGAAAAATCAACAGCACCATGTACATACACTATTATATTAGCAATGATCAAATATTACAAAATGAGAAGCTACATCATTCGATAATAT
The DNA here is from genome assembly GCF_014529385.1 of Adiantum capillus-veneris. Classification (NCBI taxonomy): domain Eukaryota; kingdom Viridiplantae; phylum Streptophyta; class Polypodiopsida; order Polypodiales; family Pteridaceae; genus Adiantum; species Adiantum capillus-veneris. The sequence goes on along the minus strand of NW_028221414.1, from coordinate 465,087 downwards.
ACAATGTGCTCTTTCAAATGTCTTTGGAAGTCCATGATGCAATATCTTTGAGCTCTTGTACATGATGCTTGACGTGACTTTTCTCCAGTAAATGACATCAGCCTAAGAAACATATCAAAATGTGAAGGTTCAAAGAATGATCACATCACATTGTCGTTAGGGACAGTTCGTTATGGTGCTCTAGAGATGACACAGAAACAAACGTAATGTTGATGCAATCACATATGCACAAAGTTGGTAGATAAATTCTATGAAACACTAGTGGTGCATAGTCACAACTACCAAATCCCTGATGACAAGAATGATAAGAACCATAGCACCAATGGTGATTAGGGTGCATGCAACGAGATGATAACTACCATAGCACCAATGACAAAGAGGGTGCAATAAGACGATAACATATGACAATTAAACTATATTGTTGAAAAGAAAAGAATAGCAATATGATTCATGTCTAGAATTATAGAATGGAATAATTGTACATAGAAAAAACTCAGTTAAAGATTGATTGGAGTGAATGAAGGTAAGATGCTGGCTGGAAGGTCCATCTAGGTTATAGGTAGCTACTGTAAATTATATTATAATTAGTGTCAGAGAGTACCTTCTAAGTCCATGAGTCTTTGTTCTTTCTATACAAATACAAACTTGACCTAGTTTATGCTTGTCAAACAAGAAGTAGTTAAGTTTTCCATGAATATCGAAAAAAGTTGAAGCTTGGCACACTATTTAGGTAGCATGCCTTAATTATTTGAGCAAAAATCTACTAGTGAAAGATGCAAGATCACATAATTTTGGTAGAGATAGCAGTAGATTATCATTCTCTAGTGAGTTTAGTGGTTAATGAAATTGTGTTAGAAGATGGATTTGTGAATGATATAATAAAGCAAAAGAATGTATCCCAAGAGTATACTATTGTGAGCTACAACACTCTAACGTCAATAGCATCCATAATTGCAAGGATGTTAAGAAAACTCTCCATGCTAGATAGAGAGTATCGGGAGCTTGGGTCTTTGGGTTCACAAGGGATAGGAGGGGAACTCGACTATGCTTGGAGTTTTGGCAGAAGCTGCCACCAGATTTAGTCTGTACTATGTATTTTATAAGTTATTCGATGTGGATTGTGACTACCTAGATCTTTGTGATCATCTCTTGTGCAGTTTCTGGCATCACTATGATTGTCGCATACACTTTTTCTATTGTGTCTACCATCACTAGTGTATCTGTGGTATTGTTTCTCTGCTTTCAATGTAGACTGAAGCACAAACACCTTTTTGGGGATGTTCTGGTTAAGCTCAATGATAAACTATTCGAGTTAGCATGATCACTCTAACAGGTTTGGATGGACGCGTACACCCTTTAACAATCTAAAGAGGCCTCAATAATTGAATAGATGAACCGTCAACTCTAAAAATGTGTTGTTTATTCGGTTATAAACCTATGAGGCTGGCATTTAGTAGGGACCCTAAAAATAATAATCAAAGAGAAACCATGAAGGGATTATCGGCAAGTAATATCAGCTGTAATCCAAAAGGCGTAAGCCATAAATAGCGAACTAGTACTAGGATGTAGCCATTATGGTTTTTGTTATATTATTTTGTATTTTTCTATTTACATAAAATAAGATAGAAACTTAAGGAATTTTGCTCTCTATCTGTCCCTCATAGTATGTTATGGACAATGCCCCTATGAGTATGCATGTGACGCTCGACTCACAAGTAAAAGAAACAGGTTGTTGAATTTTGAGAGCCTCTGCATGAGGAGGATGATAGCTTACGTGAGATAGCCCGTTGCAAAAACCCAACATTCAAAAGATCAAAAACTAGTTATGGATTTGACTCCGAGAAAGGTCAACTACCTATCTCCCAAAAAAAACGACGTGGATTGCATGGTGGGCATGCCAGTGTTTGGTATAGAAAAAGAAAAAGTAAGAACAATGTTGAGTATTTTAACGTCGTAGAAAACTATCTGAAGATAACTTAAAGATCTATCCACAGACAAGGAGATATAGAAATGAAATGAAATGTTATGGTTGCACCAACACAAGGAACTGACATACTCCCTCATCTCAATTTGTAAGAGTGGAAATCTTACAAGATTCCTCTACAACCTTGGCTTCAAGGAACTCACGAAATTGACGGAACACTAAAACTTTGAAGAGAGGGTAGAGTCAAACTCACGAAAGCATGGTCAGATCCCAGGTTAATGATGCTAGCCAATTCGCAGGCAGAACGTCCGTGCATATTTAAAGTACCTCACATAATTAAAAACACAACACTTTTTCCCAGGTCCCAACTCGACGACGTAGTAGTTCCATTGTCCCCCAAGTTTTTTCTGCTTGACTTTGTGTGCCCTACCATCTACCACCAACCTCCTTGTTTGTCGTTCGCCAACCAACCTCTGTGCGACTGGTTGTTCCTTGCCTTTGATACTTGTGGGTATATTTGTTAATTCCCCCTAATAAACCATTTTGCAAAATCGTAGCGACATACTAGCAAGTCTTCAAAAGCCAATGAGATCAAAATGATAGGATCTAATACAATGTTTTCATAAAATAAAATGAGGTAAAATTTAGTCATCATCCTCATCGTCAAGGCATCATCTGAGAAGGTATTGTAGAGGTTGCTTCAGAGCGTCATCAATGTATGCCATGTCTTTCTCCCCAGTTCTATCTCTTGGTTGTGCTGCTCTGTGATAGCTCCATTCACCATGATCACCTTCGAGAAATGCTAAGAATATTCATGTTCACCCCTTCTCCAAACTACAAACTGGGTGATAGTTGGTGGTTGAAGAGTTGCAACTATTGCATGCAAACGAGTTGACGGCCAAGAGTGCTAGCAATGAGTGGAGATCGTAAGAGAGAGAAAGAAATAAAGAGAGCAGGTGATGAGGTAGTCGTGAAAATAAAAATAAAAATTGATTGGATGGCAACAATTGAAGGTGTATGTGTGTGGAGAACACGAAAGAGAGAAAGAGAGAGAAAGCGGTGTTGATGAAGTTCGTCGCTTGGCACTTTGCAACACGGATTGGATTGGCATCATAAGCAAAAAAAGAGAGAAAGAGTGGCAGTTATGATCAGTTCTTAGATATTGTCATTCACCAATGAGGGAGAGAGAGCTGGAGTGTCTTTCTGAATGGTTGAGCGTTTATGCAAACTAGGGGGCCACAGGTGTGTTGCATGGAAGCTCTTTAGAGAGAGTTGGTTGGTGGTGGTCCTTCGTTATCTGGAAGATCCGTCCTCTGCATGGTGTGGCCGGCAAGAAATGAAAGAGGGATTACGAAAAGAGGCTGCATGGGGTTGGGCTGGCAACTGTAGCAAGAGAGAGAGTGTGTGTGGTGTGAGCACACTGTGTAACACTCATAGACCTGCAAAAATTAGCTACCCATGATCGCAATCTCCAACTTTAGAGTTGCATGGCGTGTTTGGTATTGCTGGCGAGGGGACGAGAGTTGGTAGTGGTTGGTTGAGAAAGTGGTTGGTAGTACTATTGCGTGGCAGTCTAAGAAATAGGTAGATGGTTGGTGTGTGACGGTGAAACTGATGAAGTGCCATAGAGGTTGGGTGGTTGGGAAAGAATTTTGTGGAGTTAAGGTTGAAGATTGAAAGTGTTCACTACCAGACTACTCATCTTCCTCCCAAATTCTTCATTATTGCCTCCCATCAACTACCGCGATGCATTGACAAGTTCTCCTAGTTCCGCATCTTGAACCGTTGTCATCCCAAGGCACCCATGCTGTGTTTTTTTTTTCCATGCTACAATTCATCGCCCATGAAATGCTAAAAAGAGGGCCACCCTAGTACTGCTACCAGACTACTAATCTCCCTTCCAATTTCTTCCTACATAGAAATATATATACTGAATCTAATTAAGTAATTTTATTAATGACACATGACACTCTGATTAACTATAATCAAATCTCGATTAGAGTATCCTTCACAAGACGTAATTAATATGTGGAGCAAGGTAGTCTTGCTTAACAAAATGACAAAATGATCAAACAATGAATTCTATCAATAAAAATCATTGTTAATAGAATCACAAAAATAAATAAGCTTGGCTCTGCGGTATGGTTGATGTCATGATTCTATTTGTCGGAGTGATGTCCATATTTCCAGTAGTGTTTTGCTAGCTCTGATACCATTGCTACAAACGGAAGCATAGAGAGTCCTACAAAATAGCAAAAACAACATGTTGCAAGCCATAATCGAAAGAACTGGATACCTCACAAATAACTTGTGCACCATACTCGTTTCCATACACAAAGAGAGAGGAAAAGAGAGTGGGAGAGAGTGAGAGAGCAAATGCATGTGCACCTCCTAGAGCGGAGTCCTACGCCGGCACATCCAGAGGAGAGGAGAGAAGAACAAGACATACACTAGGTGCAATCTCCCCCGTGCAAGAGTGACCATTTCCCTCTTGCACATTGTGAGCGGGATGGAAACACACACAAAGCCTCTATAATCACCCGACACACACTCTTGGGATAATACGCACACACTCTATGGGCACCACTCGGCTTACACAACCCACCCGATAGAGACAGGGAACACACCGATGGAGTGAGAGGAGAGAGACTATCCATTTGTCATTGAAAATAGAGACACACACACCCAAAATACACACACACACACACACAGACACACACACACACACCCAAAAACTCGACTCAAAAGAGGAAGATTTCTAGTGTTTAGATACAATTGAGGTTGGGCCAACACCAATGGGGCAAATAGCTCACACACATAGCACCAATGACGACAAGGGTGCAAGGCGAGAACAATGATAGCACCATGAAATACCTATTACAAGGGTGCAGTAGAATGATATAAACCATAGTGCCATTAGATATCCATTTCACAAAAATCAAGGTTTTTGCCATAAAACAAGAAACCAGGATCCCAAGTACTGATAAACTTTGTCACATTCCTGATTAATAAAAGGTGAATTATCACATCACAAAGAAAAGAATTAGTAAAGTCATTATGTACAAAGCATAAGTGTCAAACTGCACGAATCATGTAATTAGTGATGGACACCAAATGATGTTTTCATGACAAGAGCGACGAGTAATATTTTTCCAAATATTGTAACTTGTTGAGACTTTATCATATATGCAAGAGTATATGCAAACTTTATCCTGATCAAAGGAAATAGAGCCAAAACAAGCAATACAAATAACAAGATATTGAACCATGTATGGTGATTACCATGCATTAAACCATCCACTATGATTACCATGCACTAAACCCAAGTCGTGTGGACATGCTTGAGCATTATCCTTACATAAATTGCACATAAGAACTCAGTTTGAGTCATAACCCTTACAATCAATATGTGGAAGCGTCATCCTCTAGCGGCATTAGCCACTAATAAGTGAATGCTACTTATAGAATAGAAACACACTTTATTTATAGCCCGCCATCAAACATTATGAGAATTTAACTAGCATTCTAAAAGATAAAAGACAAAAGTGAAAATAGCTCTTCTTTGTGAACGTGTGGCCCATTGTTAGGGCAATCGTGGCCGTCGTGAGGGGAGTTGCATCCAGAGTTGAGACAAAACCATGTTACAAAATCAGTCTGAGTGCCATCATCCGAGAGGCAACATATAATTAGAAAGGTATGGGGCCTTTAAGATTACTATCGTGTAGCTGATTATCATGCCAGTCTGACAAACAAGATTTCGTGATGTGGCTTATCATCAGCATGGCTTTATATACCATGGTAGCACAATATTCACCATGGCATTAGAGATGCTTAAAAGAATTCGGAAATAGCAATCATCATGGCTCTACGTGCCATGGCATCAGAGATACTTTCTTCAAAACAAATAAAAAATTCTAAAATAGTAATCATCATCATTGCTATACATACCATGGCATCAAAGACACTATTTTTGTGAGTAAATGCCAAATCTACAAAACCTCAAAGACAATGATCGACTAGTAAGAAGATAATGTCTTGGTAAATCTTATCATCTATACATTGATGATTCACATGCAGACCATCACACACGTTAGTATACCATCATAAAATGATCATAAAATTATTTGAAGTATTTTATGAAAATCGTGACGACATCAATAGCATGTATTAATAAACAAAGATATGGATGGATGGAGAAATAAAGACACAGCATATGATACCACACCTTGAACCATGGATGAAGATACATCATGTAACTTCACCCATGACACCATGGAGCTCGACCTGTCATTGTAGTTCTTGGTGAACCTTGTCATTTCATGGTACAAATGGTGATAGACACGACATATGTCTTCTCGGCCAAGGAGAAAAAAAGATGGTTTAGGGTTTAGGGTTCAATCACCCTGCCAATTCATCATTCAATTTTCTTAGCTATGGCTAATTGATGTCATCTTTTATTGACTTCAACATCGATAATGTACCAACTATATCCAACTTTGACGCCTGCATGACCTGCTCATGGTGTTGGTGTCACTCCTCGTGGCTGAGGTTGAGACCATTCCATACTCTCTAGGTCAAGAACATGAAGGTCATTGAAGCAGGTTGAATGAGAACTACCACCAATTACAAGTAGATAATGGCATGCTTGAACCATAGTTGTATGATGAGAACGAGGAGAAGGCAGTGTTCCTACTGCTTCGACATCATCCCACGTCATTGTTTCAAGGTCAAGAATATTCAAATCATTAAGAAGCAAACATTTTGAATCTTCTCCTCCAAACGTTAGATGTTTAGAGCCTACAATTGTGCACCTCAAGCTATTGAGAGGAGCTTCACAGATTTGCTCATAGATGAGAGGAGAGACTTTGAAATGATTCTCTCTCTAGTGCTCGACATTAAAAAGAGGATGGGGTGTAGGAGGGCCTCTTTATTTGCCATGAGCTTATGGAGGTGATTAACATTTTGACGAATAGGTGTACGCCATGTGTGCCTGAATGGTGGTGTGTAAGAGATGTGTAAGAGTGGTCAAAGGATGCAATTTTGCCCCAAAAAAGGAAGTGGATAATTTTATGATTTTCAGACATATTCCACAACTCCCACATATGATCTCTCATTTGAGCGGAGATCGTAGATCTGCAATCTATGCATCGAGCTCTTTCCATAGATATGCTACATGATATGGTTTTGCCTGCTAGATTTTAAATTTGATTTTGGAGGAAAACATTGAAATCAAATAAACTAGCCATTTTGCATGTTTGAATTCAACTGTTCTTTGATTACTTTCTTAATACTAAAGGTTTGAGTTCCTTAAATTTCCAAATAAAGAGGCCCTCCTAGACCCCATTCTCTTCCTAATGCATAGGATGCTAATGAGACGAGACTAACTTCTTAATCACTTCAGTCGTTACCTCAGGAATCTCCCCAGATGTGAATGCTTGTGACTTATCTTTGGGTCTAAGACCTTCTATTGGAACCTCTCCCCTTAGGCACTTGAGTTTCCTATACTTCTTGGAAGCTCTAATTTTAGCTACATCATAGGTAGCAGGTGCATCTGCCTCCACCTTTACCTTAACATCAGGAAAGAGTCTCGGCTATGAACCTCTGATTCTTAAGAAAGTCTGCATCATCACCATGGCTAGCAACATTTCGTTTCCATAGACCCCAAAGACATACAAACTCTTGCTTGTACAAGTAGTAGTCCTCTACACTCTGTTGTAGAGATTTTCTCACGGACGAGAGGGTGACCCCGCTCTTAGTGGAGACCTATTATCCTTTTTAGTTCAAGAAAAGCAACGGCAAAACCTGAGTGGTCTGGAAATAGTGGACAAGTGATGAAAGCATAAAAAATATACAATGTAGTCGGTTATCACGCTAGTCTCACACACTAGAGGTCTCTGGTTTGTGTCCGGGTGTGGACACCATAGCCCACCATAGGCAGACTCTCAAAAGCTTCTGCTAACTTGTTAAGAGCTAACTAGTAAGGCATGCGCTATTTAAAGCCAAACTTGTAGAATATCAGAATACTATACTGACAACTCTTGATTTTACCGAGAGGATCCATGATTGCGAGGCCTTTGGATTTGACCTTGCTTTCCTGGATCTCCATCTAGGGCTGCCACAACTGTAAGCAAATACTAGTGGCGTCTGTGACCTGCTACACCTTCGCTTTTTTCTCTTGCTTTGTCTCAATGGTTAATAGACAATCGTGGAAGCTTTTTTATAATTAGATTACTGATATTATTTATTGCTACAGCCGCCCCGCTGATAAAATGATGGTCATGCATATTATTTTTACTTAAAATAGCATCAAACTAAGAACATGATTCTATTTCAAACGCAGCCGAATAGGACAATGCAACCTCTCAAAAACATGGAGCCTTGCAGCCTCGTACATGGTGGGTGATGTTTTCCAAGGAAACTGCAAGAATCAAACTAAGAACAAAATTATGTTTCAAGCGTAGAACCTTGAAGCCTCATACATGGTGGCTATGCTTTTCCCAGGAAACTGCAAGCACACGCTTGGATAGATCATAGTAGTGATTGTCTGCTACTTCTCACTCACCTCTTCTGCAAGTGTCTACAAAACTATTCTCTGCAAGTGTCTACAAAATTACTATGTGCAAGCGTCTACAAAAATATTCTTTTGCATGAAGCTACACAAGTAGGCGCTCAATAGAGAACCTTCAACATCATCAAATTGCTAATATAAAGCTTCTTGAATCTCACAGAGTTTAGCTAGAATATTCAAAACAATTAATACAAGCAAAGAATTATTTTCTTGGTTCTCTAAGAAAGCATCACCTCTTCGTGGTCATTGTATGCGCCAAAAATCTCAATTGTGGTATCTTTGAAATTGACTATGGATGAAAGGTTTGCAACTTGAACATTAGCATTGCTAGATGTTTGCAACTTAAATCCCCCTTGATCATAAGAAACTATTCTACATACATGATTTCATTTTTTGATCCTAGTCCTATAGTTATGTCTTTTTAAGTCTATCGAAACGACGTCAAATTTTTATAGGTTGTCTACTCCAATTATGTGAAACTTGAAATAATGTTGATGGGTGGATCAATAATTTTATACTTATGATGTTGAAGGAAGTATGGTTGTGATTGATGACCTTGATTTCCGCACAATTACTTTCATTTAAGGCCCGATAATTTTAATTGTTTGATAGAAGTTATTGTGGTTGAAAAGAGAAGATGCTTCAAATTGGAGCGTTACTATATATCAAGCCATACTCGTAAATTGTGTAGAAGTTTAGAGCTAGTTATTAGTCTTAACACAATATTTGTTGTTGATTGTCTTAAGTCTTCAGAAAATGGGATGTAAGTTTGAGTTGATTCTATTTTTAGAGTTGCACCACAAGAAACTGCACAAAACATGGTTGTCATACCTCAAACAAGGGCGGCTACATTTGGAACAGAATTTTGTTATTAGTTTGATGCTCGCAGTTGCCTGGGAAAAGCACAGCCACCATGTATGAGACTCAAGGCTCCACGTTTGTGAGAGGTCTTATGGTCCTAAGCGAGTGCGTTCAAAACAGAATACCATTCTTACTTGATGATGCTATTTTAAAAAAAACAATATGCTTGTGCCAAATAGCAGAATTACATATGAAAAATATTTTTGTTAGCTATGTTTTGATCTTTGGTGATTAGTAAAGCATGCATGCACTTTAAGTTATGCATTGCTTTTGTACATAGTCGCTATGCTCTTTTGAAGATCCATGAGACCAAACAAGAATAGCTCAACACGATCCTTGTTAGGTTTTATATGCTAATTCCTTGGGTTTATGTGTGAGATTTTACATAAAATTGGTTCAACTAGAGTAATGTTAACACTAGGTTGGTAACCTAACAGGACATAAAAGCATCCTTTCAGGGTTTTGAAAAAAACCTCCAAAACCATAGTAGATCCACTCATTTTGTAAAATCCTTTCATGAGGTTATAGTTCAAGGCCTACTACACATGGAAAAAATAAGAAACTTGTAAAATTTCTCATCTTTTGGTCACACCAAGCCTCCAAAGTTGATGGACCAGTACATTTTCATCAAAACAGTCATTTCTTACGTTTTGTTGCATAAAAATAAGATTAGGGATTTTTGTAGGACTTGAGATAAATTCCCTGGTTAACTTCAATGGGTTGGTGATCAGAACATATGATTGCTTCTCACTCACTATTTTTTGTTTTGCCAAAAGAAATAGGTACAAAAAGGTTGAATTTTTACCATTCTGCAAACCTATCATCAAAGTTTCTATAGCCACGCTCAATACAAATAATATATGCATGTTTTCTTGGTTCCCTATTTTCCTTTAGGTTCATAAGGAGCCATGGAGCATGTGAAAAGAATAATACATCTCTTACCAAGGGGAATCTTGGGGACAAAGATGAAGTGCTAAATACAGCAAACATGAAAAAGCTGGGTTCAACATTATGAGTTGTAGAATCCCATAGAAACTATTCAATATCTAGCCAAATTTGATCCTTATGACTAGATATGGTTCCTACCTACAAAATGGATGTAGTTGTCACAAGAAACTAACAATAGTGAAAAAGCTATACTTGATATACTAGAATGTTTTGTTTTCTTCTATAATTGAAAAAATCAACCATCGTTGTCTACTATGCAAAATAGGGTATTAGGTGCCCCAAAACTCAAGGAATATTAGCTTTATGTTACAATATGCGACATAGAAAATCAAAACTGCATTTGGATATCATGAAAACCACCAAAAAAATCATAGAAGAGCTAAAATTGGCTAAAAAACAGGATTTGACAATTTTTGTAATTTGGTCATAACTTACAACTTTAACATTTATTTATCCCTAGAAGCATCAGGACATGTTGAGGACTACTAAAGATAGTTCTCTAGAACTATAGATCTCACAAACATGAATTCTAGAGTGGTATAGTTGCAAAAAGTTGAAAAAAGCCAAAAACAAGACCCATTTTTTCACACAGTTTAGGTTGTGAAATGCTGTTCAAGGACAAGGTTAAAGATGGAATTGATATTCCAAAACAATGTCGAGTTTTTTTCAACTCATGAGACAACTTTCTAGACAGATAGCACCTCAAAATCCATTTTGAAACTCTTGACATAATTCAAGGAAAATGGTTACTTAACAGGACATAAAAGTGTCCCATTACCAACCTAGTGTTAATTGATGTACAAAAATAGTGCATGTTTACTTGTAGGTGTAAGAGTAAGGATATGCATGTGCACTTATTTTCTATATAACTCTATAGTGGTAATAAGGACACCTATAGGGAGCAAGTCTACTACATTTATCGATAGAATAAGGGGTCGACAAACATGGGAATAATCACATTAAATATCCATGTTATGTTTGTAGATTGATAGAATAAGGAATCAACAAACATGGGAATAATCACATTAAATATTCATGTTATGTTTGTAGTTATACTTGCAAGATTGTATTCATGGCTACCTTAATTTGTTTACATCAACTACTACAAGTTTCCTCTTTCATACATTCTTCGTTATTCAATATCTATATCTATATATATATTATATCATGTTGTTGTTGATTGATTATTTCATGGTGCGTGATCTTGCATGCAATAGGTCTGAGCGTCAATCTTGTCCTTAATCATGATCTCAATAAGCTCATTAATTTCATTCTCAATGTCAATTGCAAAATGATTTTTTTCTTAAATTTTCTCTCCATTTTCTTACGCCATTTCATGACAGTAATTGTTACTGTTCACTTTCCTTGTATAATCTCATTTTCCATGCATCATGAGATCAGTTTTCCATTAGGCTAGAAGCTTCTGGCTCATAGCGTTTCCATGATCATATAGTGCAACCCCATTCACGCAATAGAGGAACGTCAAGAACAAGCCGACATAGAGTTGGTGGGAAACTTTTCCAGAACATACGGACATAGAGACATGCAGTATCTATTAGGTAAGGACATAACAAAGGAGCAAGCATATGCCATCATTGCTATTGTTAGTTAGTAGCGCTCACAATCAACCACAATATAACAAAGCTAATACGACCTTGTTTGTAATTCTAAATTTGAAGGTGGAAAAACCCTACAAAATATTCTAGAGAAGTTAAGTGTAAAAATCTTCCAATTTAGTCACTTTAGCTCTAGAATTTCTCATATGTAGGTTTTCCAAGCTTTTGGGAAAAAATACTTTTTGGATGTATTTTCGGTACGCAAGTAGGTCCCCCCCATTTCAGAAAAATTAAAACTATTGTCTGTTAAGAACAGGAAATGAGCTAGTAGTAGGGGGCACCGACTCAAGAAAATTCCAAAAGTGAAAGGAATCTTGGAAGGTGCACATGAATGCGGACGCAATTGTTAGAATTCACAGGTGCAATACTCAGGCCATCCGATTGAGGGTAGTGAGGCAGGTGGCAAACCAGCGAATGCTGGAGGGGATGTGAGGAGAGGCAGCGGATGCCATGCAAAGAAGGGGACAAATGGCGAGTAGTAGGGTATGGGAGAAGCAAAACATTGTTTATATATAGAGAGAGACCACCAACACCAACACCATGAACACCATCACCAACACCACCACCACCACCACCATCATTATCACCACCAACACCATGACCACCACCACCACCAACACCATGACCCCCTCTCCCATCCCCACCGGGCCCCCAATTCTAGTTCAGCTCTCGCGCCGCCCTTAGTCACCACCAACACCATGAACACCATCACCAACACCACCACCACCACCACCACCATCATTACCACCACCAACACCATGACCACCACCACCACCAACACCATGACCCCCTCTCCCATCCCCACCGGGCCCCCAATTCTAGTTCAGCTCTCGCGCCGCCCTTAGTCGGCGGCTTGCAGATCCACTACCTCTCTTCTTTGTGGCGCCATCCATGGGCGGGGCTCATGCAGCTTTCCACTTAGTCTTTACCACACCAGTGTGTATGCTAAAAACATCTCTCTCTCTCTCTCTCTCTCTCTCTCTCTCTCTCTCTCTCTCTCTCTCTCTCTCTCTCTCTCTCTCTCTCTAGTCCCTCCCCTCATCCAAAAAACACGATCGAACCTTTGATTTTGTGTGAGCTCCTATTTTCCCGATTTAGATACAAGTTTTTAGTGATATGCACTTTCAAGACCACTATTGAAGCTAGTCCTGATAAAAAATACATGATGCATGTGAGGGTCTCTAACTAATCTATCCTTGCACCGTTGAATAAGCACACTAATGGCTGAGCTAGCTACTACCGGTCAACGTCACCCTTGTGACATCATCAACTAATTTTGTCACATTGAAGACTACATGCAGTATATTATCTTCTTCATCTAATTCGAATACATTTGTTAGTTTCTTTCATACTAATACTTCTTTGGTTTTCAGAGTCTAATCTATCTCTAAACATTGATCCGTAACATGTTTTGAAAATACAAAAAAGAAATGGATTTAGAGCTTGGACCAACATCTTGTTTTTTTATAGAAATCATAAGCATATCTTAATAGCTTCTCACACATGTTCGATTATGAAATACAATCAATCATGCGATTGTAATCAATTTGAACTAGTACTATGCATATCAAATACTCCTATATCCTTGCCTCTTTTTATTAATGCCAGTCTTCACAAAAAAAACTTATTCAAGGCATGTTTCTAGTAATATAGACTTTTTAATTGATGGTGTTTTGACGTCATCCTAAGTAGCTCGTCAACTTATGATGGAGAAATGATAGTTTCATTTCACTATTGTGTTACTACTATTGGTTTTCTACCAGCTTATATGATCAAACTACCGAAAGATATTGTAAATGCAATATCTCATTGTTCAGAATATCTGTTCTCTACCTCTAAACATTGGGTCATTAAAAATAATGAAAATACAAGTAAATATCTCCTTATTCCAAATTTTCACGCTTCTTGCTTTTGCACTAATATCTGCTAGAGGCCTACAATGGCCAACACTTGCATCATGTGCACCCCCTTGCCCTAATATTTTCAAAATGAAATTCTTAACGCCAAGTAGGTGATTGATACACACACACACACACACACACACACACACACACACAAACACACACACACATAGAGACCATCTATATATTAGCATGTGCTCTTACAAAATGGGTATCCCTAGCAATGTATGCAAGTATGCATGAAGAAGACAAGCTGACCCAAATCCATACTTTATCCATCAACATAGACACTTCAAATTAATTTCACCCATATCCAAAAGTCTGCACTGCAATAGTCTTCACCAATCTTATACAGTTATCTTAGCCCGTTTTCCTTTGTCAATTTCCGAACACATAACATAGATAAGTGAAGCAGATAGGCTTTGCTAAGTGAAGCAGATATACATTTCTTAGTAGTCTTTTCAAACTATCAAAAATTCATTACAAAGGCACCAATAAATTGATAACCCAATAATGAGCTTTGAGACACCAAGCATTGCACTAGTAGATTTCGGAGTGTTTGGTGCTAGCTTTGGAGTGCTTTCGAGAGAAGTTCCTTTGGGGCTCTACCTTTGGGCAACACTTGCACTATTTATAAGATCCCGTGGGACCTCAATTATCAAATGATCTAGACACAAAGTTTGAGAGCAAAGGAACCTTGTGGCATAATAATAAAGAAATACCGAAAGGGACACCAAGGCCAATGCATCAAGGCATGGAACTTTGCTTTGCCATGTTGACTCTCTCTCTCTCTCTCATAAAGTTAAATGATTTTGTAGTTGTTGGTCATGTGTTGCTATTGATTTATTGCTTGGAGTTTCCAAGCATATAAAAGTGGTATCAAAGATAAAAATTATTCTTCTTCTACAAATGATCTGATAGCTTCTATAGCACACATAGGTTCACGTGAAGAATCTCACAGAGACAATGTCTCTCAGTGGGGAAGGTGAAAAATTTTGAAAATTGTCATGGGAACTGAAGAAATCAATGAAGATTTGGGCAAATTTTTTGGTAGGGAACTATGCTAGAACAAAGTACAAACATGTTGGAATTAGGGTTGCAAGAAAACAACATAGCTTCAAGAAGACGAAGGAAGCTCAAGGCACACAATGTTTATGGTAGCACATCTCCCCTAGAGTGGTGCGGTGAATGAGAGCTGGCACATAGAGTAAAGGGAAGTGCCATGTCTTGAGGACATGATCAGTGCACAAAGGGGAGTAAGACTAAAGCTTTGCGGAAAGCTTCAAGCTTATCACGAGATAATGCCTTTGTGGAAAGATCTGCAAGGTTGTCGTGTGTTGGCACGTAAGCCAAGATGATCTCTCATTCTGAGAGCCTCTCCTTGACATAGTGGTAATGCACCTCAATGTGATTTATGGGAGCATGAAAGAAGGGGTTCCTCAGAACTGCCAATGCACTCTGAGTGTCAGTGTAGATAGTGTTGGCAGTGTCCTATCCAACACCCAAATCATCTGTAAGGCGTCTGAGCCATACAGACTCAACTATAGCTATGAAGACTGCCTTGTACTCAGCCTCACAATTGGAAGTCGCCATAGTAGGTTGCTTCTTGCTCAACCATGATATGCATGAGTTGCCAAGCATGTAAAAAAAACCACTTGTGGAAACTCGTGTGTCAAAACAACCAGCCTAATCTGAGTCCAAAAAAGCATGTAAGTCTGGCGGCAATGATCCCCCTTGGGATGAAACAAGCCAAGATGTAAAGTACCACTCAAGAAGAGGAAAATCCTCTTGACAACTTGCCAATGCTTAGAACCTAGGCTATGCATAAATTTGCTAGCCTATGAGATTGAAAATTGAATATCTAGCCTCCTGTTGAATACATAAATGAGTCATCCAATAGCAGTCTGGTAAAGAGTTACATTTGCAGCATCATCATCATCATGAAGACTCAATTTCAAACATGTTTCCATGGGAGTGGCAATGTCTCTATGTTACTTTTCTGACACAAGGCAATACCACCATTGCACTGCTTAAACTCTTTACCCAAGTAATAAAGCAATAGCCCCAAATATTTCATCTTAAAAGTAGCATTCAAATTATCCTTAAATTAAACAATATGTCTCTCATTTGGTCGAGTGATTAGCAAATCATCCATATAAAGAACCACAATGAGAAGGACATTACCCTCACGCTTTACATATAATATGCTTTCAGTTGAACTCTTACGAATCCTTGTTTGACCAAATGAGTGTCAGCCTTCTCATACCAAGAACAAGAAGATTGCTTCAACTCATAGAACACTTTGTTACATCTGCACACTTCATCCTCTTGTCCCTTCTTGCTAAAAGCGTGAGGCTACGTTACATAAACTTTTTCAAATATGACACCATTCAAGAACCCATTAACAATGTCAGATTGATGTACATTGCAACGAAAATAAGATGCCAATGCACATAGAAAATGCACAGTAGTCATACAAAAAACAAGTGGAAAAGTCTCTTCCTAACCTATTTCCTTTTTGTTGTGCATAACCTTTTACAACAAGTCGAGCCTTATGATGATCAATCTCACCATCCGGCTCGCATTTCAACTTGTAGACCCACTTTGTACCAATGGCATTTTTGCCATGAGGCAAATTACATAAATTCCATGTGTCATTTTTTATAAGTGCATCATATTGTTATTGCGTACCAGCCATACAATTTTCTAAATTATGTGCTTCATAAAACGATTGAGGTTCCTCAACATCATGTGAGCTTGACATAAGCAAAGCATAACAATTTGATGTATAAGACGGATGGCAAGAAGCTGAACAAGTTTGACTAGACAAAGGTGCATCCAATTTACTTTCACGCAAAGTATGGAGCAGCCATTTAGGCATACCTCTAGCCTAAATGGAACCTCCATGATTTTCCATGTGGAATATCAAAGAATTAAAACACAATTTTGTCCTCGCGAGGAAAAAAAACAGTGGGAACAAGAAAGGACCATGCCCAAGAAGACAGAGTACGAGCAGAGTGGAGACAACACATGCTACATCAATTATGCACCAAGCTACAGATGAGCTATGGATGTGCACAATATTGCAATAAGACAATAACTCCCATAGCACCAATGACGACGAGGGTGCAATAAGATAAGAACAACGATAGCACCATGAAATACCTATTACAAGGGTGCAATAGAATGATATCAACCATAGTGCCATTAAATATCGATTTCACAAAAATCAAGGTTTTTGCCATAAAACAAGAAACCAGGCTCCCAAATACTCATAAACTTTGTCACATCTTTAATTAATAAAAGGTGAATTATCACATCACGAAGAAAAGAATTAGTAAAGTCATTATGTACAAAGCATAAAATGTCAAACTGCACAAATTATGTAAGTAATGATGGACATCAAATGAAATTTTCATGACAAGAGCGACGAGTAATATTTTTCCAAATAATGTAACTTGTTGAGACTTTTTCATACACCAAGAGTATATGCAAACTTGCGTCTGATTGAAGCAAATAGAGCCAACATAAGCAATACAAGTAACAAGATATGGAACCATGTGCGGTGATTATTATGCATTAAACCATCCACTATGATTACCATGCGCTAAACCCAAACCCTGTGGACATGCATGACCATTCCCTTACGTAAAATGCACATAAGAAGTCAATTTGAGTCATAACCCTTACCATCACTATGTGGAAGCATCATCATCTTGCACCATTAGCCACTAATAAGTGAACGCTACTTATAACATAGAAACACGCTTTATTTATAGCCCGCCATCAAACATTACAATAATTTAACTAGCATTCTCAAGGAAAAAAGACAAAAGTAATAATAGATCTTATTTGTGAACGTGTGGCCGATTGTTGGGGGTGGTCGTAGCTCTCGTGAGGGGACTTGCATCCAGAGTCGAGATTGAACCATGTTACGAAAGCAGTCGGAGTGCCATCATCCGAGAGGTAAGATATAACTAGAAAGGTATGGGGCCTTCAAGATTACTATCATGTAGCTGAATATCACGTCAGTCTGACAAACAAAGTTTTGTGGTGCATCTTGTCATCATCATGGCTTTATGTACCATGGTATCACACTATACACCATGGCATTAGAGATGCTTATAAGAATTTTGAAATAGCAATCATCATGGCTCTATGTGCGATGGCATCAGAGATACTTTCTTCAAAATAGTTAAAACTGTAAAATAGTAACTATCATCATTGCTTTACATACCATGGCATCAAAGATGCTATTTTTGTGAGGAAATTCAAAATCTACAAAAGCTAAAAGACAATGACTAGTCAGAAGATAATGGCTTGGTAAATCTTATCATCTATACATCGATGATTCACATGAAGACCATCACACACGTTAGTATACCATCATAAAATGATCATAAAATCATGTGAAGTATTTTATGACAAATCGTGACGCGATCAATAGCATGTATCAAGAAATAAAGACATGGATGGAGAAAATAAAGACACAACATTTGCTATCGCCTTGAACCATGGATGAAGATGCATCATGTAACTTCACCCATGTCACCATGGAGATCAACCTGTCCCTGTAGATCTTGGTGAACCTTGTCATTTCACGGTAAAAATGGTGATAAACACAGCATATGTCTTCTCAATGACTTCCTCCAAAGGCAGAGCAATAATGTTATCATCCTTGGCTTGACCAAGGAGGAAAAAGGATGGTTTAGGGTTAAGGGTTCAGTTACCCTGCCAATTCATCATTGAATTTTCTTAGCTATAGCTAATTGATGTCCTCTTTTATTGTATTCACCATCGATAATGTACCAACTATTTTCAACTTTGACGCCTGCATGTCACTATTTGTGTCTGAGAATGAGACCATGCCATACTCTCTAGGTCAAGAACATGAAGGTCATTGAAGCAGGTTGAATGAGAACTACCACCAATTACAAGTACATAATTCATGTCCTCTTTTATTGTATTCACCATCGATAATGTACCAACTATTTTCAACTTTGACGCCTGCATGTCACTATTTGTGTCTGAGAATGAGACCATGCCATACTCTCTAGGTCAAGAACATGAAGGTCATTGAAGCAGGTTGAATGAGAACTACCACCAATTACAAGTACATAATTCATGTCCTCTTTTATTGTATTCACCATCGATAATGTACCAACTATTTTCAACTTTGACGCCTGCATGTCACTCCTTGTGGCTGAGAAGGAGACCATGCCATAATCTCTAGGTCAAAAACTTGAAGGTCATTGAAGCAGGTTGAATGAGAACTACCACCAATTACAAGTACATAATGGCATGCTTGAACTATAGTTGTATGATGAGAATGAGGAGAAAGCAGTGTTCCTACTGCTTCGACATCATCCCACGTCATTGTTTCAAGGTCAAGAATATTCAAATCATTAAGAAGCCGACACTTTGAATCTTCTTTGCCAAACATTAGAAGATTAGAGCCTAAGAATGTGCGCATCAAGCTATTCAGACGAGCCTTACAAATTTACTCATAGACGAGAGGAGAGACTTTGAGATGATTCTCTCTCTAGTGCTCGACATTGGGAAGAGGATGGGGTGTAGGAGGGCCTCTTTATTTTCCATGAGCTTGTAAACGTTACTGTTCACTTTCCTTGTATAATCTCATTTTCCATGCATCGTGAAATTAGTTTTTCAAGGTGAGAACAGATGAGAGTTTTTTGTGCCACGGATGTAATTGCAACTTGTACCGCTTACACTAGGCTAGAAGCTTCTGGCTCATAGCGTTACCATGATCATATAGTGCAACCCCATTCACGCAATGAGGAACGTCAAGAACAAGCCGACATAGAGTTGGTGGGAAACTTTTCCAGAATATACGGACATAGAGACATGCAGTATCTGTAGGTAAATAAAGACATAACAAAGGGCCAAGCATATGCCATCATTGTTAGTGTTAGTTAGTAGTGCTCACAATCAACCACGATATACCAAAGCTAATTCGACCTTGTTTGTGATTCTAAGTTTGGAGGTGGAAAAACCCTACAAAATATTCTAGAGAAGTTGTGTAAAAATCTTCGAATTTAGTCACTTTAGCTCTAGAATTTCTCATATGTAGGTTTGCAAAGCTTTTGGGAAAAAATATTTTCTGGATGTATTTTTGGTACGCAAGTAGGTTAAGAACAAGAAATGAGCAAGTAGTAGGGGGTACAGGATAGGGAAAACTCCAAAAGTGAAAGGAATCTTGGAAGATGACGATGAACGTGGACACGGTTGTGAGAATTGACAATACTCAGGCCATCCGGTTGAGGGTAGTGAGGCAAGTGGCAAATCAACGAATGTTGGAGGGGAAGTGAGGGGAGGCAACGGATGCCAGGCGAGGAAGGGGAAAAATGGTGAGCAGTAGGGTAGGGAAGAAGCAAAACATTGTTTATATATAGAGAGAGAATCGCACTGGAGGCAACCATCTGTGCATGGTTGAGTGGTTAGCAGTGAGATTTTGTTATTCTAGGTGAGGTTGTGGGCTGGATTTGCACATACGAAAACAAGATTTTGTAGTCGCGTGCATGGAGCCTCAAATGTTGCCTGCAAAGAAGTCTCGATTCGAGCCAATATGAATTGAAAGGTGCGAGTAGGGTGGCGTACGAAATTATGTATATAAAGGTCACTTTATGGCATTTTATTCATTCATTCGATCAGTAGCGGAGAAAAAAAGGTCTAGTCAATATGGATCACTAGAGGACAAGTCTTGGCATGAATAAGAAGGTTATGGTGATGATGATGGTGGCACTAGCGCTTCGCTTCATGTGTGCGCAGCACACGCGGCCCAGACGCAGCCGATGCCGCTGTGGGGTGCATTTTATTCTTTTAAATTTATGGCTGCCAGACTATTAACGCTGTTGCAATAATTATTTTATAGCGCTACGTACTATATCTAATTGCATGGAATTTGTGAGTGTAGAGCCGCGCCTGGCCTGCGTCGGTAAACTGCGCTTTATTCTTCTCGGTTGTTGCAGGCAGGCCGATTTGGATGACGGCCTTCCACCTGATCCCACCACCACGGCCTGGTGCCTGCCTCTCCCCGATACACCACGGGTGCAGCTGCAGTGCTGGAAGTTCTTCGTGTGCTCACCTAATCTGGATGGTGACCTGCTAGTCGGAAACCTGCGTCCACTTACTGCCCTCGTCCCCACAGCCTCCTCCGTCGACAACCACCACCACCACCAACACCACGACCACCACTCCCATCCCCACCGGGCCCCCGATTCCAGTTCAGCGCCTGCGCCCGCCAAAGTCGGCCGTTTGTAGATCCCGTACATGCAACCCATTACCGCTCCCCTTTGTGCCGCCATCCATGGGTGGGGCTCATGCGGCTTTCCGCTTAGTCTTTACCACGCCAGTGCATATGCCACAAACATCTATTGGCAGACATGTTTGCGATCGTAGGGCATTAGCTGTGGTGAGACCGGGGGAGTTCGCACCCACCTCATTCCCGGTGATCCAAGTAATCTCTCTCTCTCTCTCTCTCTCGTCCCTCCTCTCATGCAAAAAACACGTTCGAACCTTGGATTTTGTGTGGGCTCCTATTTAGATACAAGTTTCCAGCTCTTTGTGTTTTCAAGTCCACTATTGAAGTTAGTCCTGATAAAAAAATGCTTGATGCAGGTGAGGGTCTCTGCCTAATCTATTCCGGCACCACTGAAGAAGCACACCAACACTTGTGCAAAAACTCCACCCACGGTTGAGCTAGCTACTGTCGGGTCACCCTTACCCTTGTGACATCATCAACTAATTTTGTCACATTGAAGACTCCATGCAATATATTATCTTCTTCATCTAATTCGAATACGTTCGTTAGTTTCTTTCGGACTAATATTTCTTTGGTTTTTAGAGTCTCGTATGTCTCTAAACATTGATCCGGAACATGTGTTGAAAATACAAAAAGGAATGGATTTAGAGCTTGGACTAACATCTTGTTTTTTTTATAGAAATCATAAGCATATCTTGATAGCTTCTCACACATACTCGAATATAGGAAAGACATTTTGTTCGATCTTATGAAATACAATCAATCATGTGATTGTAATCAATTTGAAGTAGTACTATCCATATCAAATACTCGTATATCCTTGTCTCTTTTTATTAATGCCAACCTTCACAAATAAAACTTATTGAAGGCATGATTCTAGTAATCTAGGCTTTTTAAATGTTGGTGTATGACGTCATCCAAAGTAGCTCGTCAACTTATGACGGAGAAATGATAGTTTCATTTCACCATTGTGTTACTACTATTGGTTTTCTACTAACTTTTATGATCAAACTACCGGAAGATATTGTAAATTCAAAATCTCATTGTTCACAATCTCTGTTCTCTACCTCTAAACATTGGGTCATTAAACATAATGAAAATACAAGTAAATATCTCCTTATTCCAATTTTGCACTCTCATCGATAACTTATGTATAGTAGTGCGTTGCTACCAAAAGACAATGTACATAACTCATATCTGTAGGATCTGCATCTCTCTCTCTATACATCTGTGTGTGTGTGAGAGAGTGAGATATGCAAAGGACATGAACGTGAAATTCTATCATAGTGGACCCCTTAGCATCCTTCATCACTATCATAAGACTAGAAGACAACAACTCTTGTAAGCAAAGGTAGGTAGAAAAGACTCCATAATGCTAAATTGCAAAAGAACATAGAGCAAGAGGTACGAAATCAAAGCTACATTTAGTTATTAACAAGGGATGAGGGGGATGAACCTCTAACTATGATGGATGCAACCCACAAGCAAATGGAGTACAACCATTATATGTGAAGAAGGAGTCTCCATCTTTCGCGGAGTCATGAACCTTGTTTGGCTATAGCGGAATAATATTTGTCAACAGTATCTCCTTGATCTCCATGCTTTTGCACTCACATCTGTTAGAGGCCCTACAATAGAAAACACTTGCATCATGTGCACCCCTGTGCCCTAATATTTTCAAAGTGAAATTCTTAATGCCAAGTAGGTGATTGACACACACACACACACACATACACACATAGACCATCTATATATTAGCATGTGTTCTTACAAAATGGGTAGCCCTAGCCATGTATGCAAGTATGCATGAAGAAGACAAGCTTACCCAAATCCATACTTTATCCATCAACATAGACACTTCAAATTAATTTTACCCATATCCAAAAGTCTGCACTACAATAGTCTTCACCAATTTTATACAGTTATCTTAGCCCATTTTCCTTTGTCAATTTCCAACACATAACTTAGAATAAGTGAAGCAGATAGGCTTTGCTAAGTGAAGAAGATATACATTTCTTAGTAGTCTTTTCAAACCAAGGGGCACCAAGGCCAGTGCATTTGGGCATTGAACTCTGTCGTGCCGTGTTGACTCTCTCTCTCTCTCTCTCTCTCTCTCTCATAAACTTAAATGATTTTGTAGTTGTTGTTCATGTGTTGCTATTGATTTTTTTCTTGGAGTTTCCAAGCGTATAAAAGTGGTATCAAATCTCAACAATATTCTTCTTCTACAAAGGATCCGATTCCTTCTATAGCACACATGGGTTCGCGTGAAGAATCTCACGGAGACAATACCTCTCAGTGGGGAGGTGAAAACAAATTTGAAGATTGTCATGGGAAATAAAGAAATCAACGAAGATTTAGGAAAATGTTTTGGTAGGGAACTATGCTAGAACAAAGTACAAACATGTTGGAATTAGGCTTGCAAGAAAACACACATAGCTTGGAGAAGATGAAGGAAGCTCAAGGCACACATTAGAGAGTATAGTACTTGGTGTGCAATGGAAAGATAGATAGGCCTAGAGAGATTGGCATATATACAATGCAATTAGGGAAAAAATACAGCGGCAGTCCTAAGTGTCTTCACACATATCAATACCACATGTATATTGTAGCAAATCTCCCCTTGAGTGATGCGGTGAACGAGAGTTGGCACATAGACTAAAGGGAAGTGCCATGCCATGAGGACATGATCAGTCCACAAAGGGGAGTAATCCCAAAGCTTTGTGGAAAGCTTCAAACTTCTCATGAGACAATGCATTTGTGAAAAGATGTGCAAGGTTGTCCTGTGTTGGCACATAAACCAAGCTGATCTCGCGTGCTGAGAGCCTCTCCTTGGCATGGTGGTAATGCACCTCAATGTGCTTTGTGCGAGCATGAAAAAATAAGTTCAGCTAATGTGCTCTGAGTGTTAGTGTAGATAGTGTTGGTAGTGTCCTATCCAACACGCAAATCATCTATAAGGCATCTGAGCCATACACACTCAATTGTACCTATGAACACTGCGCACTCAGCCTCACAACTAGAATGGCCATAGTAGGTTGCTTCTTGCTCAACCACGATATGCATGATCTGCTAAGCATGAAACAAAAACCACTTGTTGACACTCATGTGTCAAAACAACCAACCGAATCTGAGTCCAAATAAGCATGTAAGTCTAGCGGCAATGATCCCCCCTTGGGATAAAAAATCCTCTTGAGAGACTACCAATGCTTAGACCCTAGGCTATGCATAAATTTGCTAACCTGTGGAATTGAAAATTGAATATCCAGCCTCGTTTTGCATACATAAATGAGGCATCCAACAGTAGTTTGGTAAAGAGTGACATCTCCAGGATCATCAGCATCATGAAGACTCAATTTCAAACCTGTTTCCATGGGAGTGGCAATGTATCTATGTAACTTTTTTCACACAAGGCAATACCATCATCACCCTGCTTAAACTCTATACTCAAGTAATGATGCAATAGCCCCAAATATTTCATCTCAAAAGTAGCATTCAAATTAGCCTTAAATTCAGCAATATGTCTCTCATTTGGTTGAGTGATTAGAAAATCATCCACATAATGAACCACAATGAGAAGGACACTACCCTCACGATTTACATACAATGAGCTTTCGGTTGGACTGTTAGGAAATCCTTCTTTGACCAAATGAGTGTCAGCCTTCTCATACCAAGAACGAGAAGATTTCTTCAACTCATAGAACCCTTTGTTACATCTGCACACTTCATCCTCTTGTCCCTTCTTGCTAAAAGCGCGAGGCTACGTTACATAAACTTCCTCAAATATGACACCATTCAAGAAAGCAGTTACAATGTAGGATTGATGTACATTGCAACCAAAATAAGATGCCAATGCACATAGAAAATGCACAGTAGTCATACGAAAAATGAGTGGAAAAGTCTCTTCCTAACCTATTTCCTTTTTGTTGTGCATAACCTTTTACAACAAGTAGAGCCTTATGATGATCAATCTCACCATCCGGCTCGCATTTCAACTTGTAGACCCACTTTGTACCAATGGCATTTCTGCCATGAGGCAAATTACATAAATTCCATGTGTCATTTTCTATAACTGCATCATATTGTGATTGCATGGTAGCCATCCAATTCTCTAAATTTTGTGCTTTATAAACGATTGAGGTTCCTCAACATCATGTGAGCTTGAAATGAGCAAAGCATAACAATCTGATGCATAAGACAGATGGGAAGAACCTGAACAAGTACGACTAGACAAAGGTGCATCCAATTTACTATCATGCAAAGTATGGACCAGCCATTTAGGCATACCTCTAGCCTAAATGGAACCTCCATGATTTTCCACATGGAATCTTAAAGAATTAAAAAACAATTTGGTCGCGAGGAAAAAAAGCAGTGGGAACAAGAGAGGACCGCGCCGAAGAAGACAGAGTAGGAGCAAAGTGGAGAAAACACATGATACATTGATTATGCACCAAGCTACAGATGAGCTGTGGATGTGCACAGTATTCCCTATTTACATTGTATAAAGTCTTAGACTCATTTAGGTATTCCAAATTATATAAGGTAGAGGGCTCAATTTAATCCCATAGTAGAAACACTTGGAGTCCATGTCTTTATAAGAAGCCCTTTTATGCAAAGAGGATTCATTCTTGACAGTTCACTCTTGTGTGCTCGCTGTATGGATGGCCTAGCCTTGAGCCTAATGCCCATGCTTAGAAGGCTAGTGCATACGAGAACTCGAAGCTATCCTGTAGAGTGTTGGTCTCCATGGTGACACAATTGAGCTATCAAAGGACAAGAAGGCATCTGAAAGTACACAGGATCACCCTAATAAAATATGTATGGCCAGGTGCTTTCATACTATTATGACTTTCAAAGTTCCATTGATTTCTAGTTGTGGATAAAGGTTGGTGACATTACCACCTATAGAGGTAATGAAGCAGCTCTTGGAATTAAGTGCACTCATGTGTGGCAGTCTGTAAATGATATTTTTCATTTTCTTGAAAGGGAAAAGCTAAATCTTGATGAGATTGTTCACAAGGGAGGAAGATGGACACAAGAGATGATAGAGGGGAAGAGAGAGTGAGACAACTCAAATTGTGTAGAGCACCTACTCAGTACACATGTATAGTGGGGACTCCTAGCTATATATGTTGACAAGGACGATCGAGACAAGTGTGAGAGAGAGGGAGAGAAAGACAACTCCAGATCTGCAATCCCTAAAGTGTGTATAGAGAGCACACACTGAGTACACATATATGGTGGGGACTTCTAGCTATACATAGCATAGGGGCTCGTATATATAACTCCAACACCCCCACTCAAATAGGAGTCCCTAACTGTGGATGAAAAAACCCTTGGGGGTACAAGGGAAGAACCCATAGCACCATATACATGCACTGTTATATTAACAATTA
Organism: Adiantum capillus-veneris; assembly: GCF_014529385.1. Taxonomy (NCBI): domain Eukaryota; kingdom Viridiplantae; phylum Streptophyta; class Polypodiopsida; order Polypodiales; family Pteridaceae; genus Adiantum; species Adiantum capillus-veneris. The sequence continues at coordinate 438,591 of NW_028221414.1, read as the reverse complement.
ATAAAATTTACAAAATTCAATTTTCAGGAGCTACATCACTCCATAATATACAATGTGTGCTTTCAAGCATCTTTAGAAGTTCAATAATCCTATATATACAATTGAATTGATGAAAATTCTTCAAGATCTTTGAATAGCTTCAATATGTTTGAGCCGTTTCAATATCTTTGAGCCCATGCACACACCCCTTGACGTGCCTTTCATCCTCTTAACAACATAAACTCAAGAAACAGATCGAGACGTAAAGGTTAGAAATAAACACATCACACTATCCTTAGAGACGATTCGTGACGCCTCTCTAGAGATGACATAGAAACAAACGTAACATCAATGTAATCACATGTGCACACATATATACAAATCCAAAATGTAATGAACATAATGGGAGCCCCGAGATCTCAACATTTGGCAGTTGTCATTATCATGGCTTTATGTACCATGGCATCACGATGTTCACCATGACATAAGAGATTAAAAAATATTTAAAATAGAAAGCATCATGGTTTCACGTACCATGGCATTACAAACGTTGTGAGCAGGATGGAAACACATAGAACGCCTCTATAATGACCCGACACACACTCTTGGAATGATAGAATCACACACTATGGGGCACCACTCAGCTTACACAACCCTCCTGGCCTAGACAGGGAACACACAGATGGAGTGCGAGGAGAGAGACTATCCACTTGCCCACTCCACACAGAGACATACACACACACACACACCCAAAAAACTCAGCTCAAAAAAGGGGAACTTTTGATAATTAGATACAAATGATCTTGGGCCAACACCAATGGGGCAAACAGCTCACACAATATGGGTAAAAGATACCAGATACAATCACAAATTGGAGCAGAAGCTTCGCTCATAGGAGAAACTTACAAAACAGAAACAAAAGTGAGGAATTTGGAAAAAAAGATAAAAAAATCGCGTCCGGAATGGCCCAAAACCCCAGTCTACAATGTCAAAGTGCTCAAATCCGACCTCGAATGAGCAGTTTACGGCCAAAATAGGCTCCAAAATGAGCAAAAACACAGTTGCCTCTGATTCTCCTCTTCTCTCCACCTTTTTTCTGGTCTTATCTCTGTTTTTTCAGTTCCCACACTTAGCTTTATTACTTGGGCACCCTTGGCCTTTTAGATGACCTCAAACAGACCCTGAACAGGCCAAAAACTGACCTTGCAATGCATAATTGTCACCTTTTTTCATCATCCGCACACCTGGCACTCAACGTTTTCCAATAATGCATCCCTCCACCATGTGAGTGGCCCCAAAAGATGGTCCTCATGATGAACTTTCTGCATATTTAGCACAAGAAAGCACCCACGTCGTGTCTGTACTTATCCACATGCAGGTATTGACCCCATTCGCCCTCCTGACGCCACTAGATGCCATCTGACGCATCTGCTTACCTCATGTCGTTGGCCTGTGGATAGCTTCCTCGAGAAGTTTTACGCGCTACCAACTCCTCATTATTGTAGAAAAAACACACTGGTACTGGTAATAGTGAAAATCGATGCACTATGTACATGATGTCCTACCTGTACACATGTGGGCCCCACGTAACCGCGTGGCTCTGGAAAATGGGCAATCCTTTATTCGATGCACCATGCATGTATATGTACATATGAAAAATCTCTTACTCCAAAAAACTCCTGACATAATTTGCCCATCCCCTAGCCTGCTAGAGCATTCATGCTCAGCAGCAGCAAAAAGAGATATTCACTCCACCTGGATCCCACACAAAAACACTTTGCATTCCCTGCATATGCAAATATATCTCCTGCTGCATAGCTGAGAGGTCTCCACTGATCATTTGTGTCATCAATTCCTGCTTTTTTTGACAATTCAACCTTGGTTTGCATCAGCCCTTCAATCACTTCATAAGGCCCTTCACTTTTCAACTTCATTCGTAAATGCGACTAAACCAGACTCCTGGATTTCTTTGTCCATCAAAAGAGATGCAACCTCAGCATCCTCATCACTGCTGGTAGTACTATCACTATCCTCATCAGACACTGTGGAATATCCTTCATCACTAGACTCATCCTCATCCTCATAAAGCTCCTCCAATCGTTTCCTTGTGTCCATATTGTATAGCTTCTTGGCACCTGTCTCTCCATAGAGGCTAATTGTACCACGTCGCCAATCCTGAAAAGCTCCCACTGCACGGTCTGCCCAGTATAATAGGATATGCTCCCAATCCTGCTGGCATCACATGAAAATCAACCACTGCCTTTGCATCATATGCCTCCACTTCCAAGCTCTTTACAACACCCAAACATTTTACTTTTTGATGGTTTGCCAATCTGATCCGGAATCCTGACACCCCAATCACTGTAAGACCCATCTTCTCAATGCATGAGTGTGTTATGACGCATATTTGGGCTCCACCATCCACATAACCTTGTCCCAGATTTTTTATTTTATGCCACACATCTACTATTGGACAAATGTCTGGTAGCTCGTCCATTGCCAATTGTACCTTTATTGAACCTCTCTCTGGCTCTTTCTCCATTAGCTTAACCATCCTCTTCCACTGTCGCTTTAGTTTAGGCACCATCTCTATAAACTGTCCAAAAGTAACATCTGCCTTCCTACTCGTCAGATCCTCCTTCAAGTCATAGCTTAATTGCCCATCCCCTAGTGGAAAATCTGAAACATGAAACTTGCGACGAGCTCTCCTTTTCCTCTTGGCCTTGACATCCTCGCCTTCAAGGCTCTTTCCCTGCTTCTTGCTAGGACCTAGGGCACTTCTTCCTTCCTTGTCTTTGGTGGTCTTTCCAATAGGCATCACTAATGTATCCTCTAGCTTTGATGCCTTCTCCAAGGTGACTTTTGTCTTTCCCTTTTCCTCCTGGGTTAATCCACTGGTTCCTTCTTCTCCCTTGATTTCAATTCCATAATTGTTGGACCTAGTTAGCACCTGTCTTGGCAATGGATACATGTTGCCCCCCATCCTTGGTGGCTTATCACATTGCGGGCTGATGTGGCCCAACTCTCCGCAATTATAACATGTGGGCATCTGCGTCCAGAACCTACCATTGCTTTGTCCACCACCATTCCTGGGTCTTTCCTCACCTCCTGGCTGATTTGCAAACCTCCCTCGACCTCGATTATTTTCCACTTGACCTAGCATGTTTAGGCTGAGATTCTTCATTAAATCTACCACTTGCCTCATGTCTTGCCTTAGCCCATCATCTTGCAGTGCTGTAGTGACCATTGTTGGCATAACCTGAGGAGTAACATAAACCACTGGTTCATGATGAACCCCTGGCATGCGACCTTGCGAAGAATCCATAGGCTGGAATTCAGACCTCATGGGCAAAGAATCTACTCCTAGCTGGCTCATTTTTCTCAGCTTCCACTCTTTGTTCCTTGCTACCTCTAGTGCATCTTCATATGTCCTAGGCTTCTTTAGCTCCACTCTCCAACGTATATTCTCCCAAAGACCAGCCAAGAACCTGTCCTTCTTCATCATGTCAGGCAGGGGTACCTGTGGTGCTAAGGCCTTGCACATCCGCTCCCATGCCAGTGAGAAATTACGTATGTACGCATCTACTGGCTCACCTTCCTTTTTCACCAAAGATTGTACTTCTTGCCACACTTTGTCAGGATCTTCTATATTCACAAAATCCACTTCAAATGCATGCCTTAGATTGTCCCAACTCAATCTTACAGGTGGATCAGCTTCACGCAACTCCTCTTCAAATGCTTTGGACCACACTCGTGCATCACTCTTCAAACAAATCTGGAGAAGGCGTAACATCTACGCCGGGTCATGAATTTGGTTGCTAATGCAAGCAACCTCCATATTTTCTAAAAAGTCTTCCACATATTCATCACTTCTTCCATGAAACTCTGGATAAGAGAAAGCCATGGCTACCCAAGTTACGATGCTTTGAGAACCCCTTCAAACACACGTGCAAGAACCCAAAACTTTTCACAATCCAATCCCCAGAAACTTCAATGGAGCTCAACTTTAGATAAGGACAAACACATGCACATCAAATGAGTTTTCATAGTTAATCATCGGAATTACAACAGGCAAAGGACATTCCATGATCTCTCTTAATCTTCTTGGCCAGAACATAAAGACTATGCGCTGCTGGAAAAAAATCTTCCTGGACACATGAACATTTATCTGGATTCTCTGAGTTAATGAAAAGGAGTGAATTGAGGGCCATTTTGATCACCCATTAAAGTCAACCATGAAGCTTCAAGAAGGCACACCTGACTTATCCTCTAATTTTGCCAAAATTTCAGCAGCATAACATCATAATTGGCTCAAAAGACCAAAAAACAAGCCAACATAACTTTGGAAAAATTTTGACAGAGTTTCCCCATAAGTGGAGAAGTAGGAACCCAAAATATAGACTGTATATGTATGCATAAACTGTCAACAATAGAACCCGAGCATCAAATAGGACTCACTAGTACATAGCCTATGGCGAGGTCATGAAAAGGGTGCTCCAGCTACCTGTATCACCGAAAGGATCTCCACATTTGAGAATCCCCCAGCTCAATAAAACCTCATGCTATCGACCCTCACACGAAGGCTTATGCAAATCTCGTATAGTCAAGTCTCAGAAATGACTATCTTCCAGACCAAGTCTCAGAAATGGCTGCGACTCCCAAATAAAACCAAATATGGCTCCACAAAGGCGTACAATGGCAGTTTCCACAAGTAACGTACAATCCAGCAGACAATGAGCTCAAACAGGCGCCAAATGATGCATACCCACAACCACTGCAAAGTGACACCACTGCTAGTATATCAGTGTACTCCAGCTACCTCCACCTGTGTGAATCACCTGTACTTGTACGTGTCCCTGTAACCTATAACCTGTAACCTGTAATCTGCAATCTACACCCTGCAACCTATAATCCCGAATCTCGAAGCTTGAAGCTCGAAGCAGAAGGTACTCGAAGAAGATTCTCCGTGGGGGCGCCAAAAGAATGTGAGCGGGATGGCAACACATAGAACGCCTCTATAATGACCCAACACACACTCTTGGAATGATAGACACACACACTATGGGGCACCACTCAGCTTACACAACCCTCCTGGCCGAGACAGGGAACACACCGATGGAGTGCGAGGAGAGAGACTATCCACTTGCCCACTCCACACAGAGACATACACACACATACACACACCCAAAAAACTCAACTCAAAAAAGGAGAACTTTTGATAATTAGATACAAATGAACTTGGGCCAACACCAATGGGGTAAACAGCTCACACAATATGGGTAAAAGATACCAGATACAATCACAAATTGGAGCAGAAGCTTCGCTCATAGGAGAAAATTACACAGCCAATACAGCAGAAAAAAAGTGAGGAATTTGGTAAAATGGACAGCGCCATCGCGTCCGAAACGGCCCAAAACCCCAGTCTACAATGTCAAAGTGTCAAAATACCTTTTTGCATCATCCGCACCCCTGGCACTCAACTTTTTCCAATGATGCATCCCGCCACCATGTGAAGTGGCCCCAAAATATGGTCCTCATGATGACCTTTCTGCATAATTAGCAGAAGAAAACACCCACGTCGTGTCTGTACTTATCCACGTGCAAGTATTGACCCCACGTCGTCTCTGTACATATCCATGTGCAAGTATTGACCCCATTTTCCTTCCTGACGCCACTAGATTCCATCTGACGCATCTCGTTACCTCATGTCATCGGTCCGCGGATAGCTTCCTCGAGAAGTTTTACGCGCTACCAACTCCTCATTATTGTAGAAAAAACACACTAGTACTGGTAATAGTGAGAATCGATGCACTATGTACATGTTGTCCTACATGTACACATGTGGGCCCTACGTAACCACCCGGCTCTAGAAAATGGGCAATCCTTTATTCGATGCACCATGCATGTATATGTACATATGCACAATTTCTTACTCCAAAAACTCCTGACAACGCTTTCAACAAATCAAAGAAAAACTGTGAAATAGAAATCATCATCCTGGTTTCATGTACCATGGCATCACGGTATTCACCATGGTAGAAGAGACGCTCAAAAAATCTTTGAAATAGAAATCATCATGGTTTCACGTACCATGGCATCATGGTACTCACCATGGTATTAGAGACGCTTTCAACAAATCAAAGAAAAACTATGAAATAGAAATCATCATCATGGCTTCACGTACCATGGTATCAAGGTATTCACCATGGGATAAGAGGCATTCAAAAAAGCTTTGAAATAGCAATCATCATGGTTTTACGTACCATGGCATCAAAGACGCTAGTTTTCTGCAGAATCTCCAAAAACCTCAAGACAATGATTAGTCAGTAATGTTTCATATGAAAACCATCACACACGTTAGTATACAATCCCATAAGACAATCATAAAATTACGTGAAGTATTTGTGACAAATTGCGAACCTGATTGCCATACCATCATTGCACAACCATAACCATTATATGATCTTCATGCCATCATAGCAAAACCATAATCTTAAGTTGACTGTCAAACCTTAACCATAACATTTGTGGCATACCATAAACATAACCATAGACCATAAACATAAGCACTACAAAACTATACATATGCAAACAATCATTGAGTGAAAAGACCCTCATGGTAATTCCTCCCAATCCACGTCCTCTCCCTCCTCTTGTAGCTAGGTCAAAAGGGCCACAAGTCCATGCTTGTACCCATACTTGTCCTCTTGGCGTGTCGAAAGGCGCTTCACGGCAACTTCCTGAAAATTATGGTTTAATCATTAGATAAATCTTCAAATAACATATATATTATCAATAATTTAAAGCATACATATAACACTTACAACCTCATGTCGAAGTGTATTGTAGCCTCCACTCCCAACATGTGACGCTGGAGCAGACTTCAAACGCGCTCTGGCTGCATCTCTCTACTGTTGAAATCAATCGGGATATTCTTGTGTCTCTCATGCAATCCCCGTCCACTCCTCGCGTCCAACCATGCCGGCTTGGGACTGCCGTCATTGTACCTGTCTCTCAACTCTGACCGTCGGTGTGACATTGTGGACCTCGCCACACTCAAAATTGAGTTGTTCGAGACTTGATTGTACCCCTCTATCGACCTGTACTCTCTTTGAATGGCCTGCGGTACGGAGAACTGAGATTTTTGTACCAGTGTAGAGCGCCATGCGTGCAAGACTTTGCATCATCTTGCCCTCCTCATCGTTGCTATCATGCCGTCGATATGAATGGGATAGCTAAGGTTGGTCCAGCAGTACTGCGTTCAATGTTGTCGCTATCTATGTTGGAATCCATGTCAAAGAACGCGTCCAACATCTGCTCCATCTCTGATTCTTGAAATGCCGCTTTAGGTATTAGTCAGGAGGACTCAGTCGATGGCTACTTGTTTGAAAATCGTCTTATTTGGGATAAAGCTGGAGCAATATCTACTTGCGGACTTTAATCTTCAATCTCTAGACCATGAGATCGATAACGTAGGTCTTCTGCTTGCTCTATCGGAAAGAGATCGTGATTGCGTATGTGTTGGTCGTAGATTTCTCGTTTTCGAAAGATCTGATGCTTGCAATGCACACAAGGACACGCCATCCTATCATCCATACTTTATCTACCAATGATGCAACAATAATTAAAACACTCTAGTTGTTATAACTACACACTACTAAGTACATGACAAGATTAAACAACCTCACATTCTCTAGCCAGGCCCAATCCCTGCACACCTCAGTCTAGAGGTGCACGTAGATTAGGAACACATGGTAATAATCTCGTCTTTATTGGTCAATGACTATATATTAAAGTTCTTGAAGTCTGTGTGCACTTTTGAAGTCCGATTGCATTTTTTCAACTATTTTTTGCTAGCTCTAACAACCTCACATTCTCTATCCATGCCCGATCCCTGCACACCTCGGTCTAGAGGTGCATGGAGATTAGGACCACAAGGTAATAATCTTGTCTTTATTGGTCAATGACTATATATTAAGGTTCTTAAAGTCTTTGTGCACTTTTGAAGTCCTATTGCATTTTTTCTACTATTAATTTGATGCTAACTCTAACCCAACCTATAACATAACCCTAACCTAGCTTAATGTAACCTAACTTATAACCTAAACCTAACCTACTCGAAGTCCGTTTGCGTTTTTAGAAGTACACGAGTCATCTTCGGAGTCCGATTGCATTTTTTCTACTATTAATTTGACGCTAGCTCTAACCTAACCTATAATCATTATGCCTAACCTATAATCTAACCTAACGTAAAACCTATACCTAACTTAACTTAATGTAACCTAACTTATAGCATCTACCTAACCTATAACTTAATATAACCGAAGTACGGTTTGCGTTTTTAGAAGTACACGAATCATATTCGAACTCCGTGTGTATTTTTCGACTATTATGCCATCGATAGCTCTAACCTAAATTCTAATCTCACCTAACCTAACATAAAAACAACACAATGGTGAGGGGTTTAGCAAAATGACAAGCCATACAACTTGCCCACAATGCATATGCAATGCGGGCAAGATCTATGGCTTGCCAATTTGACAAACGACTCACCATTGTGTTGTTTTTAGAGTTGCGAAGCGATTTTATAACCTGAAAACCGCTCGCAGACATATAGACAACACAATGGCAAATCGAAGGCTATAGCACGCCATAGAGCTTTCCCACAATGCATATGCCTTGTGGGCAAGCTTTACGGCTTGCCATATTGCCAAACGGATCGCCATTGTGTTGTTTTTAGGGGCACGAGGTAATTTTACCGCTTGAAAATCGCTCGCAAACATATAGACAAGACCATGGCGAGCCGTTTGGCAATACGGCAATCCATAATGCTTGCCCACAATGCATATGCATTGTAAGCAAGATCTATGGCTTGCCATTTTGCCAAATGGCACGCCACGGTGCTATTTTAGGACTTGATCAAAACCGCTTGTAGACATATAAACAACACAATGGCGAGCCATTGGCAATACGGAAATCCATAGAGCTTTCCCACAATGCATATGTGTTGTGGGTAAGCTTTATGGCTTGCCGTATTGATGAATGGATCGCCATTGTGTTGTTTCTAATATGCACTGTGGGTAAGCTCTATGGCTTGCCGTATTGTCGAACGCAGATTAATTTAACTTAACCTAAATGTAGCTTTACCTAACCTAACCTAACATAACCTAGCGTAACTAAACTTAACGTAGCTCAACCTAATGTAACTTATCTTAATCTAACTTAGCATATAAGATAACCTAACGTATAACCTAACAACGTAGCTTAACTTAACGCAACCTAACCTAATCTAACTTAACTTATAACCTAAACTTAACCTAAAACATAAATCTCATCAACTACATAATTTGAAAAGCGACATAATTCAATAAAATTTTTCTTCAAAACAAGATTTTTTCATAAACTTAAACAACTTTTTTCCATAATTTAAAATGAAATTTCACATAGCAAGTCCTAATTTATTTTAAGCATTCAAAGTTTAAAGCATAAAATTTTCTTTTCTTAATATACAAAGTAATTTAAATAAACTTAATATGCATTTAAAGGTTTGACACTCACATTCGTCCTATTTGAGCAATGAAAGTTGTTGTAAAAGTCCTGGAACCTGCAAAAACGCACACACAAACACAAGGTGAAATCCTAAACCCTAAATATACAAGTAAACATGAAAACAATCTTACCTTAGTGTTATGCGCTAACCCACAAGCAAGATTAGCACCTCCGATGGCATGTATCGCAGCAGATCTGTGAGAGATGGGAAAGAGGAGAACTTGAGAAAATGTGGAAGAACTAAGAGAATTGCGCAGAGAAAGCCCACGGTTTTGATTTTTGCAGGTGTCGTTGGTACAACTATCGGTACAGCTGTGGGTACAGCAATCGAAAGAGGCGTCGGTATGCGCATTCGCACTGTCGTCGGAATACATGCGAAAAGAGGCGTCGAAAATTTGAAAATCATTTATAAAAAAAAAACTTATCTCCCTCCATAAATACACACACATATCCCGACGCCCGCCATTGACACCGGTAATGTGGCGCTGGAATTCAAGTCACCTCTTGTAGTGTGATGCATAAGATGCATGGCAAGTGTTGGAGCTATATATGGCTCACTCTACTAAACTTGGTCTCACCTATATATTTGTATCTTTTCCTCAATATGAATTAGTCTTTGGGAGCTTATATGGTGTGTCTCTCGTCTCGTCTCTCTCTCTCTTTCTCTCTACATCTCAACATGGTATCAGAGCGGTAACGATCACGCGCCGATTCAATTCATGGTGACAAAACAGTATGTGTTGTTTTGTGTTGAGAAGAATATGATTAGTGTTTTGTGTGGCGTTTATTGCTAATCAATCTAATCGTTGATTACGTTTTCTTGTTGATGACACCCTGAACTTCATCTCAATTTTTGGGGGTGTTCTGCTCAAAATTTGGAGAAACGGGAAAAGCTCAATGGAGCGTAGCGCAATGGCACTTTCCATCCAAAACTTGTTTGTCTCCTCGAGCTCTTCGATTTGAGTTCTAGGTTTGCGTCAATCGGAGTTCGCAACAGAAAGTTATGCTGTTTTACTGCAATTGAGCTTGACGCAACTTTCTTCGTCCTACTTCTTCGTGAAGTGTCCTGCACGATCATTTTTATTATTTTGGCATTAACTTTTTGAGAAGATTTAGCTTTTTTCTATTCGTATTGTGGCCGTCAATCTTGCGTCTCACGCCACTCTATTTTGAGGACTCGTTTATTATCAACGTCTCCTTTACCCTGCCTTTTTTGGGTGACGTCTCTCACATCTTTGGACGTTCCTTGAGCATCCTTCTTACGTTTATCGTTGACAGAACGCAGTACTCATATCTCTCTCATTCTCAATTGCGGCCTTCACCATATATGGTGTGCAGATTTTGCGATCTTATCTTATACGTTGATCCGAGCCTATCACAAATTTTTGTTTATCATATTTTGTTGGTTTTCCTTGCTTCTAGAGGTTTACAATAAAAGAAAGAGTGAGAACAGCCTCTTGGAAAAATTTTAAAAAAAATGATTTGATAGGAATTTTTTCTTGACTAGTTCACCGGAGGTGAAAGGTAGAGGGAGAACCTAGTGGTAAAGGGAAGGGAAAATATGTAAATGTGAAAAGAAAAGATATGATGTGGTTGTGGAGCCATGCACCCATGATTCAAGGGTCACGAGTGGCTCATATCATCATGGCTTTGGAGCCATATGATGATTCAAACAAATGGGACCCAAGTGGAAGACTTGGTAAAGGAAGGAACCAGACACATGATTTTGCTGAATTTTAAAAAAATACTTCCACTCCGATCCAAGAAAAGTTGTCTTCATCAAAGTTGTAGCTGATGAGCTAGAGATTTTGGCCATATTTTGTTTATAATTTTTGCATCTACGGTCTAGAAGATATGGCCAAAATGGCGGACGCCAGTTTTTTCAACTGTGGTGGAGACCACCCCCTCTACCTTTACACACACACACCCTTCCTTTTCCACATTGAGACCTTCTCTAAAAATCAGCCATTAGTCTTCTCACCCTCCTCTCCTTCCTCTTCTCTCTCAAGCTCAAAAACCCATCAAAATTCCTCTTCTAATCACCTCTCAAGTCATGCTTAATCTTGTTGTAATTCATAAGTTCTCATTCAACCCCTTTCTATTATTACTAGATATGTATTGATTTTATGTAGATTCTTTACATTTTAAAATAAGGAAGCTCTTGGACTCAAGCTATGGAGGAAGGAGTGAAGACAACACAAGTGATGATGGAGCTAATTGGTCAACAAATCACTTGGAAGGAGCTTCTTCATTGGTTGAATGTCCCTAATCAAGCTTCATTTGTACAAATTACACTTGGATCTTAACCTCACTCCTAATCACTCTCTTTCCTATATAAAGAGGCCTTCCCCTTTGTAATTTCAAGCCTCCCTCAGCCCCATTGAGTCTTTGTATCACTCACCATGAGCCCATAAGCTCATTCATTCACTCTATTCTTGCACATTCTAGAGTGCAAATTGTTTCATGCTAGTAACCTACCCTCCTCTTATTTATGTTAATTAAGAGAAATCTTTTATATGTGTGTGAGAGTGCTTGATGTGATCTTGGCTAATCCTTGAGTGGTTGTTTGGTAATCTACATGCTATTTGTGTTGGGAGTGTTTGAAGTTATCCATTCCTTGTACACACATTAAGGTTAATGCTTCATTCATAGTGATCTCTCTCTCTTTCTCTCTCTCTCTCTCTCTCTCTCTCTCTCTCTCTCTCTCTTTGTGTAGCGGTCCTAGTCCACGCTTCCAAGACTAGGTGGTGCCCTCATCTCATTTCCCTTGTGGCGCAATGGAGTTTGTTTTGGTGTAGAGGCCGCCATTCCAAATTTCCTTCGTCAACCTCTTCTCGCAACAAGATATGGCTATGAATATTCTGGTCAACGGCTTTCCTTCTGGCCAGCGTTCTGTTCCTCCTTTCCAAGATCAAGGATTTTGAGGCTGGAAAGCAAAGATGTTGTTAATTCTTGAAGGTGATGAACTCTCCGATGTTGTTCTTGGAAATCATGTTTGTCCGCCTCAACCTGTTGATACAGATAATGATAACGTGCTTATCATTGAAGGATCTATATTTGAAGATTGGAATGTTGCCTATACGGATTGGCAACGATGTGATAAAGCAGCTCGTCGGTATATTCTTTCTGCTCTTACTGATTCCCTTTTGCTTGATATCTATGAACTGCCTAATTCCCACGATGTATGGAAGTACCTTATTGCAAACTTTCAGAAGAAATCTGTTACAAAAATACTTTATTTGAGAGGGTTGCTTAACAAGTTACAATATGAAGTTGGTACGGCCATGACGGGACATATTGAATCTTTCAAATCTATTATTAATCAACTTGCTGCTGCCGGTGATCTTGTTCCACAAAAGCAACTGATTACACTTCTCCTTGATACGCTGAAGGACTCTTCTTATGATAACATTGTTACTATTCTCTCTAATAAAGATGGTCTTGATTTCGACCAAGCCTGCATGTCTTTAATTGAATACTCTCAATGTGAAGAACGTCAGAATGCTGGTCACAATACAGCTATGATTTCACAAGAGGAGACTGAGTCACAACAGATGGAACGTGCTTTTTATACTCGAAGGCGTCCATTTCAACGAGAAAACCGCAGAGGTGGCCGTCGCGGTAATATTTTCTCTCGTCTCAAATTTCCTAATAAGCAATGTTTTTACTGCAACAGAAATGGCCATACTGAAGATGATTGTAGGGCACGTCAATATGATGAAGAACACAATATTACCACAAAACAACCACGTTTATCTAGAGACTCTTCTTATTCTTCTTGTGAATATTGTGGATGATCTGATCATCCCACTCATATGTGGTATAAGCGTCGATTCGACACAGATCGAAATAGAGCATATGCTACTGAACATCGAAACAACATTGTACCAGAAACAAGATGCGTCCTATGTTCAGTGGATCCAGACAATACTTCATGTACGTGATGGATCACTTTTTATTGTCGATTCTGGTGCTACAGGAAATATGACATATCAGTCTAAGTGGCTCCATAACTATCATCCACTGCCAGTTCAACATGTTGTTTATCTTGCTGATGAAACTACTTGTCAAGTAAAGGGTATTGAAGACTTATATCTTGGTACCTTATCTTCTTCCACTCGAATTTTGCGAGGAGTATTACATGTACCAGATCTTCAACGTAATCTTCTTTCAGTTGCTAGACTTGTTGATCTTGGTCTGTTTGTTGGATTTGATCATATCAAATGCCGAATTGAGAAAGATGGACAGACTATAGCCACTGCTCCTCAAAACGGTAATTTGTTTGGTGACCTGCTACACCTTCGCTTTTTTCTCTTGCTTTGTCTCAATGGTTTATAGACAGTTGCGGAATCTTTTTTGTAATAAGATTATCGAGATTATTTGTTCCTACAACCGCTGCTAAAACGCTGGTCATGCGTATTATTTTTACTTAAAATAGCATCAAACTAAGAATAAGATTCTATTTCGAACGGAGCCGATTAGGAGCATGCGTAGAACTATGATTTTCCCAGGAAACTGCAAGCACACGCTTGGATAGCTCATAGTAGTGATTGTTATCTACTTCTCACTCACCTCTTCTGCAAGTTTCTACAAAACTATTATGTGCAAGTGTCTACAAAATTATTATGTGCAAGCGTCTACAAAAATATTCTTTTGAATGAAGTTACACAAGTAGAAGCTCAATAGGGAACCTTCAACATCATCAAATTGCTAATACAAAGCTTCTTGAATCTGACAAAGTCTAACCAAAATATTCAAAACAATTAATACAAGCAAAGACGTATTTTCTATGTCCTCTGAGAAAGCAACTCCTCTTCATGGTCGGTGTATGCGCCAAAATCTCAATTGTGGTTATCTTTGAAATTGACTATGAACAAAAGGTTTGCCACTTCAACATTAGCAGTGCTAGATGTTTGCAATTTAAATCCCTCTTGATCATAAGAAACTATTCTACATACATGATTTCAGTTTTTGATCCTAGTCCTATAGTTATGTCTTTTTAAGTCTATCTAAATAACGTCAAATTTTTATAGGTTGTCTATTCCCATTATGTGCAACTTGAAATAATGTTGATGGGTGGATCAATATTTAATACTTATGATGTTGAAGGAAGTGTGGCTCTGATTGATGATCTTGATTGCCGTACAATTACTTTCATTTAAGGCCCGATATTTGTACTTGTTTGATAGAATTTTCAGTCGTTGAAAAGAGAAGAGGCTTCAAATTGGAGCGTTACTATATATCAAGTCATACTCGTAAATTGTTTAGAAGTTTAGAGCTAGTTATTAGGCTTAACACAATATTTGTTGTTGATTGTCTTAAGTCTTCAGTAAATGGGATGTAAGTTTGAGTTGATTCTATTTTTAGAGTTGCACCACAAGAAACTGCACACAACATGGCTGTCATACCTCAAACAAGGGCGGCTACGTTTGGAACATAATTTTGTTCTTAGTTTGATGCTCGCAGTTTCCTGGGAAAAGCAGAGCCACCATGTATGAGACTGCAAGGCTCCATGTTTGTGAGAGGTCGTATGGTCCTAAGCGAGTGCGTTTGAAACAGACACCTGTTCTTAGTTTGATGATCCTATTTGAAGTAAAAACAATACGCTTTTGCCAAATAACAGAATTACATATGAAAAATATTTTTGTCACCTATGTTTTGATCTTTGGTGATTAGTAAAGCATGCATCCACTTTAAGTGATGCATTGCTTGTGTACATAGTCGCTATGCTCTTTTGAAGATCCATGAGACCAAACAAGAATAGCTCAACACGATCCTTGTAGATCGATAGAATAAGGGATCGACAAACATGGAAATAATCACATTAAATATTCATGTTATGTTTGTAATATACTTGCAAGATTGTAATTATGGCTACCTTAATTTGTTTACACCCACTACTACAAGTTTCCTCTTTCATAAATTCTCCGTTATTCAACACCTATATATATATCATGTTGTTGTTGATTGGTTCTTTCATGGTGCGTGATCTTGCATGCAATAGGTTTGAGCGTCAATCTTGTTCTTAATCATGATCTCAATAATCTCATTAATTTCATTCTCAATGTCAATTGCAATCTGATTCTCATCATAAGTTTTGGGAGATATATATGGCTCACTCTACTCCTCTTGGTTTCACCTATACATGTATATCTTGTCCTCAATGTCGATCAATCCACAATAGCCTCCTTGTTTAAAGTACCACACATATCACATTTCTTTTTCGTATTGTGACTCCATTTTCTTTCACCATTTCATGACCGTAATTGTTACTGTTCAATTTCCTTGTATAATCTCATTTTCCATGCATTGTGAAATGAGTTTTGCAAGGCGAGAAGAGATGAGATTTTTTTGTGCCACGGATGTTATTGCAACTTGTACCACTTATACTAGGCTAGAAGCTTCTAGCTCATAGCGTTACCATGATCATATAGTGCAGCCCCATTCACACAACAGAGGAACGTCAAGAACAAGCCCACATAGAGTTGGTGGGAACTTTTCCAGAATATTCGGAATAGAGACATGTAGTATCTGTAGGTAAATAAAGACATAACAAAGGGGCAACCATATGCCATCATTGTTCTTGTTAGTTAGTAGTGCTCACAGACAACCACGATATAACAAAGCTAATTCGACCTTGTTTGTGATTCTAAATCTGAAGGTGGAAAAACCCTACAAAATGTTCTAGAGAAGTTGTGTAAAAATCTTCGAGTTTAGTCACTTTAGCTCTAGAATTTCTCATATGTAGGTTTGCCAAGCTTTTGGGAAAAAATATTTTTTGGATATATTTTTGGTACGCAAGTACGTCCCCTCCCATTTCAAAGAATTAAAACTATTGCCTGTTAAGAACAAGAAATGAGAAAGTAGTAGGGGGTACAAGCTGGGGAAAAATCCAAAAGTGAAAGGAATCTTGGAATATGCCCATGAACGTGGACGCAGTTGTGAGAATTGACAGGCACAATACTCTGGCCATCTAGTTGAGGGTAGTGAGGCAAGTGGCAAATCAGCGAATGCTGGAGGGGAAGTGAGGGGAGGGAACGGATTCCAGGTGAGGAAGGGGACAAATGGCAGGCAGTAGGGTAGGGGAGAAGCAAAACATTGTTTATATAGAGAGAGAGAATCGCACTGGAGGCAATCATCTGTGCATGGTCGAGTGGTTAGCAGTGATATTTTGTTATTCTAGGTGAGGTTGTGGGTTTCTTTTGCACATATGAAAACAAGATTTCGTAGTGGAGTGTATGGAGCCTCAAACTTTGCCTGCAAAGGAGTCTCGATTGAAGGCAATATGTATTGAAAGCTGCCATTAGGGTGGCGTACGAAATTATGTATATTAAGGTCATTTTATGGCATTTTATTCATTCATTCGATCTTTAGAGGAGGAGAAAAGGTCTAGTCAATATGGATCACTGGAGGACAAGTCTTGGCATGAATAAGAAGGTTATGGTGATGATGATGGTGGCACTAGTGCTTCATGTGTGCGCAGAACAGGCGGTGCTTCGAGCCCAGACGCAGCCGATGCCGCTACGGGGTGTGTTTTATCTATTATTCTTTTAAATTTATGACTGCGAGACTATTAATGCTGTTGCAATAATTATTTGTTAATGCTACGTACTGTGTCTAATTGCGTGGAATTTGTGAGTGCAGAGCTGCGCCTGGCCTGCATCGGTAAACTGCGCTTTATTCTTCGCGACTGCAGGCACACCGATATGGATGAGGGCCTTCCACATGATCCCGCCACCAGGGCCTGGTGCCTGCCTCTCCCTGATACACCACGGGTGTAGTTGTAGTGCTTGAAGTTCTTCGTGTGCTCACCTAATCTTGATGGTGACCTGCGAGTCAGAAACCTATATCCACTTACTACCCTCGTCCCCATGGCCTCCTCCATAGACAACCACCACGACCACCATTCCCATACCCACGCCTGCCAAAGTCGGCCATTAGCAGATCCCGTATATGCAACCCATTACCGCTCCCCTTTGTGCCGCCATCCATGGGCGGGGCTCATGCGGATTTCTGCTTAGTCTTTACCACGCCAGTGCGTATGCCGCAAACATCTATTGGGAGACACGTTTGCGACTGCAAGGCATTAGCTATGGCAAGATCGGGGGAGTTCACACCCACCTCATTCCCACTGATCTAAGTAGTCTCTCTCTCTCTCTCTAGTCCCTCCCCTCATGCAGAAAACACGTTCGAACCTTGGATTTTGTGTGGGCTCCTATTTTCCCGATTTAGATACAAATTTCCAGTTCTTTGCGCTTCCAAGTCCACTATTGAAGTTAGTCATGATAAAAAAATACTTGATGCAGGTGAGGGTCTCTTCCTAATCTTTTCCGGCACCACTGAAGAAGCACACCAACACTTGTGCGAAAACTCCACCCATGGCTGAGCTAGCTACTGTCAGCCACTGTCACCCTTGTGACATCATTAACTAATTTTGTCACATTGAAGACTACAAGCAATATATTATCTTCTTCATCTAATTCGAATACATTCGTTAGTTTCTTTTGGACTAATATTTCTTTGGTTTTCAGAGTCTAGTCTGTCTCTAAACATTGATCCCTAACATGTGTTGAAAATACAAAAAAGGAATGAGTTTAGAGCTTGGACTAACATCTTGTTCTTTTTAGAAATCATAAGAATATCTTGATAGATTCTCACACATACTCAAATATAGGAAAGACATTTTGTTCGATCTTATGAAATACAATCAATCATGTGATTGTAATCAATTTGAACTAGTACTATGCATATCAAATACTCCTATATCCTTGTCTCTTTTTATTAATGCCAACCTTCACAAATAAAACTTATTCAAGGCATGATTCTAGTAATCTAGGCTTTTTAACTGTTGGTATATGATGTCATCCGAAGTAGCTCGTCAACTTATGAAGGAGAAATGATAGTTTCATTTCACCATTTTGTTACTACTATTGGTTTTCTACTAACTTATATGATCAAACTACCGGAAGATATTGTAAATTGAAATTCTCCTTCTTCACAATCTCTGTTCTCTACCTCTAAACATTGGGTCATTAAACATAATGAAAATACAAGTAAATATCTCCTTATTCCAATTTTTCACTCTCATGGATAACTTATGTATAGTAGTGTGGTGCTACCAAAAGACAATGTACATCACTCGTATCTTTAAGATCTACGTCTCTCTCTCTATACATCTATGTGTGTGTGTGTGTGTGTGTGTGTGTGTGTGTGTGTGTGTGTGTGTGTGTGTGTGTGTGTGTGTGTGTGTGTGTGAGTGAGATATGCAAAGGACATGAACGTGAAATTCTATCATAGTGGACCCCTTAGCATCCTTCATCACTATCATAAGCCTAGAAGACAGCAACTCTTGTAAGAAAAGGTAGGTAGAAAAGATTCCATAATGCTAAATTGCAAAAGAACATAGAGCAAGAGGTACGAAATCAAAGCTACATTTAGTTATTAACAAGGGATGAGGGGGATGAAGCTCTAACTATGATGGATGCAACCCACAAGCATATGGAGTACAACCATTATATGTGTAGAAAGAGTCTCCATCTTTGGCGGAGTCATGAACCTTATTTGGCTACAACGGAATAATCTTTGTCAAGAGTATCTCTTGATATCCATGCTTTTGCACTCGCATCTGCTAGAGGCCCTACAATGGCCAACACTTACATCATGTATACCCCCTTGCACTAATATTTTCAAAGTGAAATTCTTAATGCCAAGTAGGTGATTGACACACACACACATAGACCATCTATATATTAGCATGTGTTCTTACAAAATGGGTAGCCCTAGCCATGTATGCAAGTATGCATGAAGAAAACAAGCTGACCCAAATCCATACTTTATCCATCAACATAGACACTTCAAATTAATTTCACCCACATCAAAAAGTCTACACTACAATAGTCTTCACCAATCTCACACAGTGATCTTAGCCCATTTTCCTTTACCAATTTCCAACACATAGCTTAGAATAAGTGAAGCAGATAGGCTTTGCTAAGTGAAACATATATACATTTCTTAGTAGTCTTTTCAAACTATCAAAAATTCATTACAAAGGCACCAATAAATTAATGACCCAATAATGAGCTTTGAAACACCAAACATTGCACTAGTAGATTTTGGAGTGTTTGGTGCTAGCTTTTGGAGCGCTTTTGAGAGAAGTGATTTTGGGGATCTACCTTTGGGCAACACTTGTACTATTTATAAGATCCCCTGGGACCTCACTTTTCAAATAATCCAGACACAATGTTTGAGAGCAAAGGACCCCAGTGGCATAATAATAAAAAAATTCCGAAAGGGGCACCAAGGCCAGTGCATTTGGGCATTGAACTCTACCAAGCCATGTTGACTCTCTCTCTCTCTCTCTCTCTCTCTCTCTCTCTCTCTCTCTCTCTCATAAACTTAAACGATTTTGTAGTTGTTGTTCATGTGTTGCTATTGATTTCTTTCTTGGAGTTTCCAAGCGTATAAAAGTGGTAACAAAGCTCAACAATATTCTTCGTCTACAAAGGATCCGATTCCTTCTATAGCACACATGGGTTCGTGTGAAGAATCTCAGAGAGACAATACCTCTCAATGGGAGGTGAAAAAAAAGTTTCAGATTGTCATGGGAACTGAAGAAATCAATGAAGATTTAGGCAAATGTTTTGGCAGGGAAATATGCTAGAACAAAGTACAAACATGTTGGAATTAGGGTTGCATGAAAACACACATAGCTTGGAGAAGATGAAGGAAGCTCAAGGCACACATTAGAGCGTATAGTACTTGGTGTGCAATGGAAAGATAGATAGGCCTAGAGAGATGGGCATATATACAATGCAATGAGGGAAAAAATATAGCGGCAGTCCTAAGTGTCTTCACACATATCAATACCACATGTTTATGGTAGCAAATCTCCCCTTGAGTGATGCGGTGAACGAGAGTTGGCACATAGAGTAAAGGGAAGTGCCATGCCCTGAGGACATGATCAGTCCACAAAGGGGAGTAAGGCCAAAGCTTTGTGGAAAGATTCAAACTTCCACGAGACAATGCCTTTGTGAAAAGATCCGCAAGGTTTTCGCGTGTTGGAACATAAGCCAAGCTAATCTCGCATGCTGAGAGCCTCTCCTTGACATAGTGGTAATGTACCTCAATGTGCTTCGTGTGAGCATGAAAAAATGATTTCAGCCAATGCGCTCTGAGTGTCAGTGTTGGTAGTGTCCTATCCAACACCCAAATCATCTATAAGGCTTCTGAGCCATACACACTCAATTGTACCTATGAACACTGCGTACTCAACCTCACAACTAGAAGTGGCCATAGTATGTTGCTTCTTGCTCAACCATGATATGCATGAGCTGCTAAGCATGAAAAAAAAACCACTTGTGGACACTCGTGTGTCAAAACAACCAGCCTAATTTGAGTCCAAAAAAGCATGTAAGTCTAGCGGCAATGATCCCCCCTTGGGATAAAAAATCCTCTTGAGAGACTGCCAATGATTAGAACCTCGGCTATGCATAAATTTTCTAACCTGTGAGACTGATAATTGAATATCCGGCCTCGTGTTGCATACATAAATGAGGCATCCAACAGTAGTTTGGTAAAGAGTGACATCTGTAGGATCATCAGCATCATGAAGACTCAATTTAAAACCTATTTCCATGGGAGTGGCAATGTCTCTATGTAACTATTTTGACACAAGGCAATACCATCATCACACTACTTCAACTCTATACCCAAGTAATGATGCAATAGCCCCAAATATTTCATCTCAAAAGTAGCATTCGAATTAGCCTTAAATTCAGCAATATGTCTCTCATTTCGTCGAGTGATAATAAAATCATCCACATAACGAACCACAATGAGAAGGACACTACCCTCACGCTTTACATACAATGAGCTTTCAGTTGGACTGTTACAAAATCCTTGTTTGACCAAATGAGTGTCAGCCTTCTCATATCAATAACGAGAAGATTGTTTCAACTCATACAACACTTTGTTACATCTGCACACTTTATCCTCTTGTCCCTTCTTGCTAAAAGCGTGAGGCTACATTACATAAAATTCCTCAAATATGACACCATTCAAGAAAGCAGTAACTTGTAGACCCACTTTGTACCAATGGCATTTTTTCCATGAGGCAAATTACATAAATTCCATGTGTCATTTTCTACAAGTGCATGGTATTGTGATTGTGTGGCAGCCATCCAATTTTCTAAATTCTGTGCTTCATAAAATGATTGAGGTTCCTCAACATCATGTGAGCTTGACATAAGCAAAGCATAACAATTTGATGCATAAGACGGATGGCAACAACCTGAACAAGTATGACTAGACAAAGGTGAATCCAATTTACTTTCACGCAAAGTATGGATGAGCCATTTAGGCATACCTCTAGCCTAAATGGAACCTCCATGATTTTCCACGTGGAATATCAAAGCATTAAAAAACAATTCGTCCCGAGGAAAAAAAGCAGTGGGAACAAGAGAGGGACCGCACCGAAGAAGACAGAGTAGGAGCAAAGTGGAGACAACACATGATACCTCGATTATGCACCAAGCTACGGATGAGCTATGGATGTGCATAATATTCCCTATTTACATTGTATAAGGTCTTAGACTCATTTAGGTATTCCAAATTATATAAGGTAGAGGGATCAATTTAGTCCCATAGTAGAAACACTTGGAGTCCATGTCTTTATAAGAAGCCCTTTTATGCAAAGAGGATTCATTCTTGACAGTTCACTCTTGTGTGCTCACTCTCCTAGCCTTGAGCTTAATTCCCATGCTTAGAAGGCTAGTGCATAAGAAAACTCGAAGCTATCCTGTAGAGTGTTGGTCTCCATGGTGACACAATTGAGCTATCAAAGTACAAGAAGGCATCTGAAAGTACACAGGATCACCCTAATAAAATTTGTATGGCCAGGTGTTTTCCTACTATTCTAACTTTCAAACTTCCATTGATTTTCAATTGTGGATAAAGGTGGGTGGCATTACCACCTAAAGAGGTAACGAAGCAGCTCTTGGAATTAAGTGCGCTCATGTGTGGCAGTTTGTAGATGATATTTTGCATTTGCTTGAAAGGGAAAAGCTAAACCTTGATGAGATTTTTAACAATGGAGGAAGATGGACACAAGAGATGACAGAGGGGAAGAGAGAGTGAGACAACTCAAATTGTGTAGAGCACCCACTGAGTAAACATATATAGTGGGGACTCCTAGCTATATATAGCACAGGGGTTGGTATATATAGCTCCAACACCCCCACTCAAATAGGATTCCCTAACCCGTGGATGAGAAAAGCCTTGGAGGTAGAAGGGAAAAATCAACAGCACCATACATACACTATTATATTAGCAGTGATCAAATATTACAAAATGAATTTTCTAGAAGCTACATCATTCGATAATATACAATGTGCTCTTTCAAATGTCTTTGGAAGTACATGATGCAATATCTTTGAGCCCTTGTACATGCTGCTTGACATAACTTTTATCCTGTAAATGACATCAGCCCAAGAAACCTATCAAAATGTGAAGGTTAAAAGAATGATCACATCACATTGTCCGTAGAGACGGTTCGCTATGGTGCTCTAGAGACGACATAGAAACAAACGTAATGTTGATGCAATCACATGTGCACAAAGTCGGTACATAAATTTTATGAAACACTAGTGGTGCATAGTCACAACTACCAAATCCCTGATGACAAGAATGATAAGAACCATAGCACCAATGGTGACTAGGGTGCATGGAACGAGATGATAACTACCATAGCACCAATTACAACGAGGGTGCAATAAGATGATAACACCCATAGCACCAATGATTACGAGGTTGAAACTTGAGGCCACAGGGAATGAGATAATAACAACCATAGCACCAATGACGACAATCATGGAATAAGAGGATAACACCCATAGCACCAATGACGATGAGGGTGCAATAAGGTAAGAACAATGATAGCAACATGAAGTACCTATAACAAGGGTGCAATAGAATGATATCAACCATAGTTCTATTAAATATCGACTTCACAAAAATCAAGGTTTTTGCCATAAAACAAGAAACTAGGCTTCCAGGTACTCATAGATTAATAAAAGGTGAATTATCACATCACCAAGAAAAGAATTAGTAAAGTCCTTATGTACAAAGCATAAGTGTTAAACTGCACGAATCATGTAATTAATGATGGACATCAAATGACGTTTTATGACAAGAGCGACCCAAGAGTATATGCAAACTTGAGCATGATCGAAGGAAATAGAGCCAAAATAAGCAATACGGTTAACAAGATATTGAACCATGTGTGATGATTACCATGCATTAAACCATCCACTATGATTACCATGCGCTAAACCCAAGTCCTGTGGACGTGCATGACCATTCCCCTTACGTAAAATGCACATAAGAAGTCAGTTTGAGTCATAACCCTTAAAATCACAATGTGGAAGTGTCATCATCTAGCACCGTTAGCCACTAATAAGTGAACGCTACTTATAACACAGAAACACACTTTATATAAAGCCCACCATCAAACATTACAAGATTTTAACAAGAATTCCAAAAGATAAAAGACAAAAGTAAAAATAGATCTTCTTTGTGAACGTGTGGCTGATTGTTGGAGGCAGTCGTAGCCGTCGTGAGGGGACTTGAATCGAGAGTCAATACTGAACCATGTTACAAAAGTAGTCCAAGTGTCAGCATTCGAGAAACAAGATATAACTAGAAAGGTATGTGTCCTTTAAGATTACTATCGTGTAGTTGATTATCACGTCAAACCGATAAACAAGGTTTCGTGGTGTCGCTTATCAGCATCATGGCTTTATGTACCATGGTATCACACTATTCACCATGGCATTAGAGATGCTTAGAAGAATTTTGAAATAGTAATCATCATGGCTCTACGTGCCATGGCATCAGAGATACTTTCTTCAAAACAAATAAAAACTGTAAAATAGTAATCATCATCATGGCTTTACATACCATGGCATCAGAGACACTATTTTTGTGAGGAAATGCAGAATCTAAAAAAGCTTAAAGACAATGACTAGTAAAAGATAATGGCTTGGTAAATCTTATTATCTATACATCAATGGTTCACTTGAAGACCATCACACACGTTAGTATACCATCATAGAATGATCATAAAATTATGTGAAGTATGTTATGACAAATCATGACAAGATCAATAGCATGTATCAAGAAACAAACACATGGATGGAGAAACTAAAGACACAATATATGATATCACGAGTGCAGAGGACCCTTGTGGCATAATAATAAAGAAATACTGAAAGGGGCACCAAGACGAGTGCATCTGGGCATGGAACTTTGTCGTGCCGTGTTGACTCTCTATTTCTCTCTCATAAAGCTAAATGATTTTGTAGTTGTTGTTCATGTGTTGCTATTGATTTATTGCTTGGATTTTCCAAGCGTATAAAAGTGGTATCAAACGTCAAAATATTCTTCTTCTACAAAGGATCCGATCCCTTCTATAACACACATGGGTTCACATGAAGAATCTCATAGAGACAATACCTCTCAGTGGGGAGGTGAAAAAAAGTTGAAAATTGTCATGGAAACTGAAGAAATCAATGAAGATTTAGGAAAATTTTATAGCAGGGAACTATGCTAGAAAAAGTACAAACACGTTGGAATTAGGGTTGCAGGAAAACACACATAGCTTGGAGAAGATGAAGGAAGATCAAGGCACAGAACAAAGAGTATATTACTTAGTGTGCAATGGAAAGATAGATAGCCCTAGTGAGATGGGCATACATACAATGCACGGGGGAAAA
>NW_028221414.1:345330-413093 GCF_014529385.1 Adiantum capillus-veneris | reverse complement strand
TTTTGCATTTGGGTTCGCTAGTGATTGCGAGAGGTGCTAGAGTTGGCACATGGTACCCATTGCATGTAGTACTGGTGCGAGATGGTCGAGTCTCAATCTTGTTACAGCCATGCAAAGAGCGAGAGACCCGGAGAGTCTCTTTTGCTCATGGGTTGCAAGGTACTTTGCATGGAGTGCAGAGTAGTGAGCTCGTGGTGCACACAGTTGGGGCACGACTTGAGTAGTCACACAGAGAGGTGACAGAGTCAGACATGCATGCTTTGCTAGTGACCGAGCAAAGCAGAGAATCAGTTGTGCGAGATACTTCTATGCAGGATAGACAGGTAGAGCGGTCTTGCTCTAGTGAGTCACGACAGGAGGACGTTGTGCAAGAGTCTATGCATACGGAGTTAGAGCATGAGAGCTCTAGTGAGTCATACCAGTTTGAGTGGTCATGTTTCAAGTGGATGATTGCAGAGGAGGCTGAGATGTCAGCGATTATGCAGTCATTCCTTTCTATGCTCGACAGTGAGCATGGGGATATAGTTGTGCAGGATATGTCTTCCAGCAGACACCTAGAGCAGCTGGTTTGCTCTGAGGTTGCACGACAGGTTGATGCGTCTTTTGCGGATAGTCAGGAGATGCATGTGGCTGACATGCCTTGTCAGTTAGAGATTCCTATTTCCAGGGATATATATGTCGATGCATGCTCCGTAGAGCTAGCAGGGCCCGCTAGCATTGCATCGGCGTTTGGTGGTCTCATCTATGAGATGCTGATCTTGAGACTGGATATCGCAGCTGCAGTTGGAGCATTTGCAGTTGGGGTTGTCAGTCGTTTTTTGATTGATGATGGCATAGTGCACGAGGGAGATATGCAGGTATTGCGTACGTGTGCAGTACGTCTGGTGGTGTATGGACTTACACGGGAGCAGGACATCCGGATGCACAGGATCACAGCCATCCAGTGGGCATCGGTTGAGAACGGTTTTCTCTCGCCTTTTGTAGTCTTTAGACTAGGTTCTCTTGCTTAAAGTTGCACTCGCCTTTAAGTGGGAGGTTGTTGGGGTATAGGCGCCTCTGCCTTGCCTAGTGGCCTAGAGTCTAGGCGCCCACTGACTTGTATACCTTATACATAGCATAAGTGTATAGGGGGCTGCTCACTCTTTGAGTCTTACCACCCATATCTGTGGTGTCGTGTGTCTCCTTCTCTCTCTCACTCTCCGTCTATGGTGCTCTCCGATCCCCTTCAATACATCCCAACCAAAAATAAGCTGCCAATGCACGTAGAAAATGCACACTAGTCATACGACAAGTGGGAGAAAAAGTCTCTTCAGAATCTATGCCTTTTGCCTATGCAACCTTTTACAACAAGTCGAGACTTATGACGATCAATCTCACCATTCGGCTTGCATTTCAACTTGTAGACCCACTTTATACCAATGGCATTTTTCCTTGGAGGCAAATTTCATAATGTCCATGTGTCATTCTCTATAAGTGCATCATATTTTGATTGCATGGCAGCCATCCAATTTTCTAAATTCTGTGCTTCATAAAACATTTGAGGTTTGTCAACATCATGTGAGCTAGACATAACCAAAGCATAACAATCTGATGCATAAGATGCATGGCACGAACCTGAACTAGTACGACTAGACAAAGGTGCATCCAATTTACTGTCACGCAAAGTATGCACCAGTCATTTAGGCATACCTCTAGTCTAAATGGAACCTCCATGATTTTTGCAAGGCAAGGGAAGCTAGAGCCTAAGAGTCCACCACCTAACCACCCATTATATAGCAAAGCCCCTAGCCCTTTGCCCTAGTTGGACTCCTCGTTCCACACCACCTAGCCCGGCCCTGCCCTTGTCTAGTCTGGCCTTGTCGGTGTCCTGACATTACTCCCCCTTAAGAAGAGTTTTCATCCTCTCAAAACAAAAGTGGGGAACTTCTTCTTAAGAACACTAATGTTTTCCCAAGTGGAACCTTCTTCAGGTTGGTCTTTCCACTTGATTAAGGCTTGTTGACGTACGTGATGATGTGTACACAACTCATGATAATCAAGAACATGTCTAGGTTAATGCGGTAGGGTAGTAGGTTCAATGAAATCAACCAAAACCTGTTGGTCAATGACATTGTCGTCTCCATGTAACCACTTACATAACAGCTTACATGAAACACCGATGAATGCGAGAATGTGATGGTAGTAATAATTTGTAGGCACGATCACCTATTCGCTTGAGTATTTTGACAGCCCACAATATCGGGAAGATAATTTAGGTGTCGGCCTAGTTTTTAGACTTTTTGAATGTTCTGGCACACGTAAAAATACTTCCTCCCCTTCTACGAAGGTAACTTGCCAATGTTTGTCATCAGCGTACTTCTTATACCGATCCTGTGTTTGCTAGACATTCTGACGAGCAAGTTTTAGCATATCCATATGGTCTTCGAGAAAATCCTTAACCTGTTGGAGTTTTTTGGTTGCCAACCCCACCGTAATTGGTGACTTAGGTTGAGACCCGTACATGAGTATGAAAGGACTCCAACCTATTGTGACATGCTTAGCACTCTTGTAGTCAAACTCGAGAATAGGTAAGTATTCTTCCCAGTCTGACTGTTTTTTGCTGAGGTATGCTCTTAGTATATCCTCTGGCACCGTTCCGTTTGACCATCTATTTCTGGATGATCAGCTATACTGAGGTCTAGTTGTGTACCCAATCGTTTAAATACAGCTCTCCAAAAGTGGTTGTTAAACTTGGAATCCCGGTCACTAATAATGTTACTTCGCAAACCATACAATTTGTATAGATTGTCCACAAATAACTTGGCTAATTTTGGTGTCTTAACCGTATCGGATTAAACTTACATAGTTTAGTCAACCTGTCTACGACCACCCGTACCAATTCATGACCTCGTACAGTGGGTGGTAAACCCACAAGAAAATACTTAGACATGGTTTCCCATTTTCCATTGGGAATCTCCAAAGGATGTAAGAGTACTCCTGCTTTCAGGTGCTCTGCTTTGTTAACTTGACATTTTTGGAAATGGAAGACATAAGCTTGAACAAAGCCATGTATACCTAGCCAGTAAAATTGTCGTCATACGAGAGCATAAGTTTTTATAATCCGCGGGTGCCCTGCACTTGAACTATCATGACATTCATAAAGAATTTGGGGTTGAATGTCTATGTCCATCGGTACACAAACACTCCCCTTATGGAGCAGGTACCCATTGTCGATGGTAAAATTCTTCCATCGTTGTAGCTCATCACTTGATAAAGAAGAACTAGGTGTGGAGGTTAACAGTACACTACCGTCATTGGAGTGAGAAGGGTGCCTCTTTTGAACATGGCTCCATACTTTGGAATATGCTTCGTGAACAATAGCGAATTGATCTTTGGCATTCGACTTAGAGCTTCTGCCGATACATTGTATCGGCCTTTGCGATACCTTAGCTTGGCGTCATATTCCTAAAGGATCTCAACCCACCTGGATTTTCGACCCTTTCAAACTGTTTGTTGTGTAAACCATTTGATGCTTTCATGGTCAAACACAATCTTAAACTGATCACCATACAAATAATGCTGCCATGTTTTTAAGGCAGACACTATTGCATAGAGTTCGCGTTCATAAGAAGAATAGTTATGTTGAGCTGCATCAAGCTTCTTGCTTTCAAATTCAATCAGTCGTCCGTCTTGTAACAAGACTGCTCCAATATCATGGTCACTAGCATCCGTTTCCAAAACGAATGGTTTCAAAGGATCTACAAGAGCCAGTATAGGAGTTGTAGCTATTGCATCCTTGAGCGTATCGAAACTGTCTTATTGAGCGGATTCCCAATAAAAAGATTTACCTTTGCATTTTAGTTGATTCGTCATATGAACAACAATTTGAGTATAGTTTTTAATGAACCTTCGGTAAAAACCTGCAAATCCTGAAAATATATGTAATTCTTCCAGACTTTTAGGAGGAGGCCATTTCCGGATGGTATCCACTTTGGATTGATCCATGTATAGCCCGTTAGCTGAAATAACATGCCCTAAATAATGAATTTTATCTTTTAGAAAATCACATTTAGATTCCTCGGCATATAACTTGTTTGTGCGTAACAACTCAAACACATGCCTGAGATGTTGTAAGTGTTCTTCTTCAGAAGCACTATAGACTAGGATGTCAACGAGGAAAACAATGACAAATTTGCCCAGACATGGCTTCAAGAAACTATTCATAAGTGTCATGAATTTTGCGGGCGCATTGGTTAACCCAAAGGGCATCACCAAAAACTCGTAGTGTCCAAACCGGCAAGTCGAATACGGACTTGGTGATATCCTGACCGCAAGTCTATTTTCGTAAAAATGCGAGCATGAGTGAGCTTATCAAACAACTCATCTACTCTAGGGAATGGGTATTTGTTCTTAACCACATTTAAGCCACAGTAGTCTACGCACATGCGCATACTGCCGTCCTTTCTCTTCACTAAGAGGATAGGCGAAGCCCATGCTGAAGAAATGGGTTGTATAAACCCTCTGCTAAGGTAGTCAGCAAGCTGACATTCCACCGTAGTAGCTTCTGGATAACTCATACGGTAAGGTGGTTTACTAACAGGTTCACAGCCTGCAACCATGTCAATGCTATGTTGTACTGATCGTGTCAGCAATAATCCTGATGGCAAATCATTAGGAAATACATCTTGAAATTCCTTTAATAATTTTATGTAATTAACTAGAAACGTTGGGTGTTTAGAATTAGCAATTGGTGGAATAGAAGAGAGAGAAGAATGCAACATTCAAGAATGTTCAACAAACTCAATGTTAGAAAGAAAATGAGATATTGAGTAACAGAAGAAAACCTGATGATCTCTTTCATTATCAAAAACGAGCTGCATAAGCTCAGCGGTACAAATCAGTGGTGATGAAGGTATATCTTTTTCTCCTAATAACAACACATGTGCGACATGGGATTCAAACATCAAGTTATTGTGCTCATAGCTACACTTCAGTGATGGTCCTAGGCTATGCAACCACTCCCTACCAAGAACCACATCAGCCCTTTCCATGTTCATAACATGAAAATTCAAACATGTAGAGTACCCTTTTACTTCCAATGGAACAGCTCAACATTGAGTATCCCATATTTCATTATCATGTCCATTCATCATTGCTACCTTGTAGTGGTGGGTACTAGGAGTTTGAGGTTTTTCACCAATTCGTAATTGATGAAATTTTGAGTAGCACCGTCATTGAGCAAGCTGCGCACCTTGTGCCCTTGCAGATATCCGTGCATACGTACTAACTCATGTGGTCCAAAGGTTGGTTGCCACATGGAAGCTGTGAGACAGCATTCATGCACCACCTCAGTGTGTGTTACTTCCACTCTAGAGAATCTTGAGGAAGAATCAAGAGGAAGCACTTGCACCCTGTGCACTGCTTTCTCCTTGCCCTTAGCAATAAATTTCCCCTTCGGACACTCCTTTTTGCCATGGCCTCTTCCTAAACATTGAAAACATAATTTTTATTTCTTGGCTTTATCAATGTCCTCAGGAGAGAGAGGACCCCTGGATCCCTTGGGTTTTTTAGATGCATCTGAATTGGCAACTAGAAATTTTCTTTTATTGTGTCCATACTAAGTGCGTGTATTACCATGTATATTAGCAAGCACGTGACTATTATGTGTTTTCTTCTCATCAGGATCATCATGAATATATGCTTTCACTATGGCTTCCTCAAGTGTTTTAGGGTCTTGGGTCTTGACATACTTCTTAAGCTCGGGTGTTAGACCTCGTATGAACCCCCATACGTGTTGAAAGGTATCTAAACCTTCCAACTTGAGGATAATGTCCCCATAGTGAGAGATATATTCAAGGAGTGATGGGTATTGGCGCATGAAACATGTATCCCAAGCCGTCCAATTCTGATCGGCCTTGTTTGTAGGCAAAAATTCCGTGCTAAACATTGCTTCAAAAGTTGCCCAACTCTGTGGTATGATGTTCTTCTCCTTGAGAGACATTCACCATTTGTTTTCCTTCTAGAGTTAGGCTCATTTTCAGAGCTCTGATTGCATCCAAAGTATGTCGTAAGGCATGAATTCAATCCCACTTGCTAAGAAAGATATTCACTGCATCCTTATTGCGGTCCCGGTCTTCTCCCTTAAAAATCAGTGGTTTGGTGTTCTTTAATAATTCATCCACCTCTTTTGCAGTGAGAGTATGCAATGTATCATCATTTGGGCCTTGCCATGGATTAGAAATGCCCTGCCATTGTGTGGCAACGTGCTCATGCATGTGTGTGTCAGCAAGACTCTTAGACTGCTGATGCATTGATTGAACTACTAATGTGGACAGTTTAGTAACATTTTCATTTAAAGCTTTAAAATTTTCATTCATGGTTGTCATGCATGTCTAAATGTGCACAAAATTCTTGAATATCGAGCAATTCATAAGTATCTTCACTTGCCGTAGCGTCGCGGGTACTCTCCTTGAGAGGATCCGGCCATGTGCCATCATTGGCAGGATCAGGAGTACTTTGCTCAAAATCAAATGTCATATTGATATCCGAATCCATGGCTACACAGTGCGGTGGAAGGAGTACTAAAAAAAAATACCCGATGTTGAGAGCACTCGCGAAGTATAATGAGCCTTGCTAACTCCGTCAAAATGGAGAGTAGTCCAGTGGAGAGTGATTCGAATTGTCCGCCGTATATGGAATTCCACAAGTTTTGATAGCCGAATAATTAGGCTTGAAAGCATAATTGATTTCACCAAAAAATTATACTGCAACTCTGCCAAATTGGTGGTCTTGAAATCTTTGAGTTTATGCGTAATATGTAGAAAATTTGTGTTGAAATGTGTGTCGGCTTCATCGATGCCATCCTTTCCGGCCTTGCCGTACTCGCACCTGGAGTGGAGTAAGGGGGTGGGGTACCCACTGTGGGTACCGCCCCTTATGCTTAAATTTTTTGTGTATTGCCACTACCCCTAAGGGGGTTGGGCACCCTCAAGTGGGAAATAAATGCAGCAAACGGCTATGTCCATGAGCGGGTAGCGTGCAGGTGCTTGGAGCGCCTGGGGCGGACGATGCCATGCACAAGAAGCTTTATCCCTGTGTGGAGAAATGCCAAGCAGGCCCTTGCGCCTCTGATGAGCCCGCGTGACGTCAGTTTGGTGCTCCTGCACTCGGCGGCCCTCCTTGCCAAGCTCGCGTGCCCACATGCTTCTTCTTCGTTGACTTCCTTCGCAAGGGGTGATCCCCACAGAATTGGACCACAACATGCAAGGCTTGTGTGGCTAGAAAGCACCACGCCTTCCCCTTTCCTAAAATAGGCCCTTAGGTCTGATACAAGTGTAAGGCAAGGGAAGCTAGAGCCTGAGAGTCCACCACCCAACCACCCATTCTATAGCAAAGCCCCTGCCCTTTTCCCTAGTTGGACTCCTCGTTCCACACCGCCTAGCCCGGCCCTGCCCTTGTCTAGTCCGGCCTTGCCGGTGTCCTGACAATTTTCGACATGTAATATCAAAGAATTAAAAACAATTTTGTCGCGAGGAAAAAAAGCAGAGGGAACAAGAGAGGACTGCGCCGAAGAAGACAGAGTGCGAGCAGAGTGAAGATAATGCATGCTACATCGATTATGCACCAAGCTACGGATGAGCTATGGATACGCACAATATTCCCTATTTACATTGGGTTGAGATGTAGAGAGAAAGAGAGACATGAGACAAGAGACACACCATATACGCTCCCAAAGACCGATTCATATTGAGGACAAGATACAACTGTTGAGATGTAGAGAGAAAGAGAGAGACGAGACAAGAGACACACCATATACGCTCCCAAAGACTGACTCATATTGAGGACAAGATACAAATATATACGTGAGACCAAGTTGAGTAGAGTGAGCCATATATAGCTCCAACACCCCCACTCAAACAAAGGTCTCTAGCTTTGGATGAAAAACCCCTTGGGGAGTTCAAGGGAAAAACCCAAGCCCCTATACAATGTGAAAATATGAACCAGCGATGATGATGTGAAAGTGAATTGTGCATCTATGTACAAATATTCAAGTTACTCAGAGATCACAATGTGAAAATGTGGAGTGTGCATAGTGCATGGTACCTAAAAGATTACAATGTGATATGTACAAAGCTATTACAATAGCAAAGAAGCTAATCTAGAAAGAGTGAGGCCGAAGCAACTCCAAGCTCCGAGCACAAGAGGATGAAACATACTTAATACCTGCCATAATGATAATGGATAGCAATGTGCTTTGAATTATTATGCTGAATAGACCAATGCTTAAGAGAAGGACATGCAAGATGTTGTCCAAGATAATTAGCAACAAACACAATATTAGGACGAGTGTTCATGCCAACAAACTGAAGACATTCAATCAAGTTAGCATAAGGTTGATTTGTGACAAGTTGACCGCCATTGTCAGAAGTGTTCTTCGTAGAGCTCGCAAGACAAGGTGTGTTGGCTGAATGTGCATATTCCATACCAAATTTTTGAATAGTATCTACAATAAACTTTGACTGTCAAAGGAATAAAATACCACTTGTACGGTCCCATTGGATTTGAATGCCAAGACACGAGTGAATCTCTCAAGATCCACCATATCAAATCCACATATATAAAGAGAAAGAATCACAAAACTTCTACCTTGGCATTTTATGTATAAGTTGGGGTCTGAAGAGCAAGAGATGAATCCTTTAGAGGTGAGAAAAAAATCAAATTTTGTATACCAGGCTCGCGAACCTTGTTTGAGACCATATAGTGCCTTATGGAGTTGAGCAACAAGGTCTTCTTTACTTTGAATAACAAACCCTTCTGGTTGTTCCATATAAATTTCCTCTTCCAAGTCACCATTAAGAAAAGCAGTTCGCACATCCATTTGATGAGCTTCTAAATCAAATTGAACAGCAAATGCCAATAAAACTTGAACACTTGTAATGGGAACAACTGGTGAAAAAGTATGTTGATAATCAACACCACCTACTTGGGAGTAACCTTTTGCAACTAAACACGCCTTGAACTTGTCAAAAGATCCGTCTACTTTTACTTTTGTCTTATACACCCACTTACATTTAATAGCTCTACGACCAGGAGGTAATTCAGTTAGTATCCATGTACCTTTAGAGATAAGAGAATCGTACTCTGCTTCCATAGCCTCTTGCCATTGATCCTTTTGTGGTGAAGAGATAGCTTCATCATAAGTAACGGGATCTTCACAAGTAGAAAAAGCATTATCAGCAATATCGTCATCATAAACATGACATGAGCCATGTTCAAAATCAATAGGAAGATCAACAATAATATCAATATCATCATTGGCAACATTCGGAATGGATGGTTGTGAAGAGGAAAGTTGCTCTATAGGAAGAGTTCCATCATCTGAAAGAAATGGAAAAGCCTTAAAGCAATGATTTAGTATAGTCAAAATAATCCATGGATCATGAGCCTCCCATAAGCTGTTCGTTAAAAGTAGCATCACGATTCACAATTACTTTCTTGGAGGAAGGGTCATAGAATTTGTAGCCTTTGGAAGTGTCAGAATATCCAATAAAAATAACTTTAAAACCATAAGAGTCAAGCATTGTTCGTGTTTCTTTGGGAACATGAATATAAGCAATACATCCAAAGGTTCGAAAATGAGATACAGAAGGAATGTCACCTGTCCATGCTATGATGGGTATCTTACCAGAGGGTGCAGTAGTAGGAAGATGATTTTGAATAAATACTGTTGTCAAGGTATCTTCAGCCCAGAAAACACGAGATAAGCCTGAATGAATTAGCATACGTCTTACAGCATTGAGAATAGTGAGATTCTTTCGTTCAGCAATGCCGTTTTGTTGAGGCGAATATGGAATAGTGTGTTCATGATGAATTCCATTGTCAGCACAGGAACTCACGAACTCTCAAGAAACATATTAGCCTCCATTGTCACTACGAAGCTTCTTAAGGCCACAACTAGTTTGAAGTTCCGTAGCCTTGTGGAATTGTTTGAAAACAGATAAGGCTTCATATTTTTGTCTAAGTAGAAATACAGTTGTATACCTTGAGAAATCATCAATGAAAGTAATGAAGTAGAGATATTCTGATCTCGAAGAAGGTAGAGATCCACATATATCAGTTCGAACAAGATCCAATATGTCACGAGAATGCGTTGTATTTGAAAGAGGAAAGGGTTTACGATTGTGTTTCCCAAGAGCACAAAATTCACGAATTCCCATATGGGGATGGGCTTTAAGATTCATGCCATAAACAAGATCACGACGTTGAAGATCAAGGAGTTTTGACAAATCAGCATGAACAAAACAGTGATGCCATTCTTTGCAATCATGATCACCTAGAGCAGTGACAACATTTGTTACAACATCGTTGAGAGAGAGTTCAAACAAATTACCGTTTCGAGGAGCAGTGGCTATAGTCTGTTCATCGTTCTCAATTCGGCATTTGGTATGATCAAATCCAACACACAGACCAAGATCAACAAGTCTAGCAACCGAAAGAAGATTACGTTGAAGATCTGGTACATATAATACTCCTCACAAAATTTAAGTGGAAGAAGATAAGGTGCCAAGATATAAGTCTCCAATACCCTTTACTTGACAAGTAGTATCATCAGCAAGATAAACAACACGTTGAACTGGTAGTGGATGATAGTTATGGAGCCACTTAGACTGATATGTCATATTTCCTGTAGCACCAGAATCGACAATAAAAAGTGATCCATCACGTACATAAAGTATTCTGTTTGGAGCAGCTGAACATAGGACGCAGCTTGTTTCTGGTACAATGTTTTTTCGATGTTCAGTAGCATATGCTCTATTATGAGCTGTGTCGAATCGACGCTTATAGCACATATGAGTGGGATGATCAGATCGTCCACAATATTCACAAGAAGAAGAAGAAGAGTCTCTAGATAAACCTGATTGTTCCGTAGTAATACTGTGTTCTTCATCATATTGACGTGCCCAACAATCATCTTCATTATGGCATTTCTGTTGTAGTAAGAACATTGCTTATTAGGAAATTTGCGACGAGAGAAAATATTACTGCGATTTCAAGCATAAAAAGCACGTTCCATCTGTTGTGACTCAGTCTTCTCTTGTGAAATCATAGCTGTATAGTGGCCAGCATTACGACGTTCTTGACGTTGAGAGTATTCAATTAAAGACATGCGGGCTTGGTCGAAATCAAGACCATATTTATTAGAGAGAATAGTAACAATGTTATCATAAGAAGAGTCCTTCACCGTATCAAGGAGAAGTGTAATCAGTTTCTTTTGTGGAACAGGATCACCGACAGCAGCAAGTTGATTAATAATAGATTTGAAAGATTCAATGTGTCCCTTCATGGTAGTACCAACTCCATATTGTAACTTGTTAAGCAACCTTCTCAAATAAAGTATTTCTGTAACAGATTTCTTTTGAAAGTTTGCAATAAGGTACTTCCATACGTCGTGGGAAGTAGGCAGTTCATACATATCAAGCAAAAGGAAATCAGTAAGAGCAGAAAGAATATACCGACGAGCTACTTTATCTCGTCATTGCCAA
The DNA here is from genome assembly GCF_014529385.1 of Adiantum capillus-veneris. NCBI lineage: Eukaryota > Viridiplantae > Streptophyta > Polypodiopsida > Polypodiales > Pteridaceae > Adiantum > Adiantum capillus-veneris. The sequence continues at coordinate 401,571 of NW_028221414.1, read as the reverse complement.
TACATATAGGCAACATTCCAATCTTCAAATATAGGTCCTTCAGTAGTAAGAACGTTATCATTATCCGTATCAACAGGCTGAGGCGGACAAACACGATTTTCAAGAACAACATCAGAGAGTTCATCGCCTTCAAGAATTAACAACATCTTTGCTTTCCAGCCTAGAAATCCTTGGCCTTGGAAAGGAGGAACAGAACGCTTGCGAGAAGGAAAGCCATTGACGGGAATAGTCATAGCCATATCTTGTTGCGAGAAGACGTATAAGATAAGATCGCAGAATCTGCACACCGTATATGGTGAAGGCCGCAATTGAGAATGAGAGAAATATGAAGACTACGTTCTGTCAACAATAAACGCAAGAAGAATGCTCAAGGAGCGTCCAAAGATGTGAGAGACGTCACCCAAAAAAGGCAGGGTAAATAAGTTGTTAATAATAAAAGAGTTCTCAAAATAGAGTGGCGTGAGACGCATGATTGACAGCCACAACACGAATAGCAAAAATCTATATTTTCTCGAAAAAATTAACACCAAAATTAGAAAAACCATCGCGGACGCTTCATGAAGAAGTAGGACGAAGAAAGCTGCGTCAAGCTCTATTGCAATAAAAACGACAAAACTTTCTGCTGCGAACTCTGATTGACGCAAACCTAGAATAGAAGAGCTCGAGGAGACGAACAAGTTTTGGATGAAAAGCCCATTGCGCTATGCTCCATAGCGATTTTCCCGTTTCTCCAAATTTTGAGCAGAAGACCCCCAAAAATTGAGATGAAGTTCAGGGTGTCATCAACAAGAAAACACAATCAACGATTAGATTGATTAGCAATAAACGCCACACGAAACACTATTCATATTCTTCTTAACAAAAAATAACCACAGTTAACAAGAATGAATGCTCAACAATAAAAGTTGTAGCAATTTTGAATCTTACATGCGAATCGCATACACATATTGTTTTGTCACCATGAATTGAATCGACGCGTGATCGTTACCGCTCTGATACCATGGTGTGATGTAGAGAGAAAGAGAGAGACGAGACAAGAGACACACCATATACGCTCCCAAAGAGTGATTCATATTGAGGACAAGATACAAATATATAGGTGAGACCAAGTTGAGTAGAGTGAGCCATATATAGCTCCCACACATTGTATAAAGTCTTGGACTCATTTAGGTATTCCAAATTATATAAGGTAGAGGGCTCAATTTAATCCCATAGTAGAAACACTTGGAGTCCATGTCTTTATAAGAAGCCCTTTTATGCAAAGAGGATTAATCATTCTTCAGAGCTCACTCTTGTGTGCTCACTCTATGGATGGCCTAGCCTTGAGCTTAATGCTTATGCTTAGAAGGCTAGTGCATAAGAGAACTCGAAGCTATCGTATAGAGTGTTGGTGTCCATGGTGACACAATTGAGCTATCAAAGGACAAGAAGGCATCTAAAATGCAACAGGATTGCCCTAATAAAATATGTATGGCCAGGTTCTTTCATACTATTTTGACTTTCAAAGTTCCATTGATTTTCAATTGGGCAAAAAGGTGGGTGACATTACCACCGAATAGGACTTGGCTTATTTAAAGCAACCTGCGCAATAAGCAGGAAGCGCAAAAAGCTCTCTGAAGGTTGCATGCACGCTACATGGCATTTCATAACACACACACACACACAGTAAGTTGTTGCCAGTACAATTCATGCTCATAAACACTTATGAATAAGCTGAAAAGCAATGCATACACACACACACACACACACACAGTTCATGGTTTCCAGGGCAACTCCGGCTCGTAGGCAGTAGTAGCTCTTCATCTCCGAATAATTCTCAACGCAAGCAACAAAACATCGAGTGGCGGATAGCATCTATTCATGAACCCAAGGATAACCAAGGCAACGCAATTCCAAAACGGCTAATCAACTACTCAAGGTAAAAACAATGTTTCGCTTTACATATTGCATGAGGTATTGCATACCTTAAGGCTTTCAAAAAAAAGTACGCCAAGAGTAGCCAAGATGACTGGCTCTGTCAAAGAATTTCTATGTTATGTCTTCCTTCGATGAAAGCGTAATTTTTTTCATACACGAGCATAGGAAAGCACACAAAACGTGTTTTCTTAGACTAAAACATAACCATGTTTTGATACAACGCACATGCATATACACATGGGCATCACTACACCAAAGAGAAAAAATGAAAGGGAAACACCACAGTATCATATCTCCAAATAAATACAAGCATATATGCATAAGTAATACTAAAAAAAGTATTACTAATCCGCTAATTCAGTTCAGGTAAAGATCCCTGCTCTCATTTGGTAGGAGTTCCGGCTTTAACTCCTACTTTGTCATATATCAAAGTATCTTGTTATGTAATTTTTATCAAGAAACAGGTTTTTTTTCTATATACAATGTATCTTTGCAAGAAATATTTAAGTTTATCAGTACATGGTTCTTAAAGATGGAGTTTTAAATTCAAACACACACACACACACACACACACACACACACACACACACAGACCATCTATATATTAGCATGTATTCCTACAAAATGGGTAGCCCTAGAAATGTATGCGAGCATGCATGAAGAAGACAAGCTGACCCAGATCCATAATTTATCCACATCAACATAGACACTTCAAATTGATTTCACCCATATCCAACAGTCTGCACTACAATAGTCTTCAGCAATCTCTTATAGTTATCTTAGCCCATTTTCCTTTGGCAATTTCCAACACATAGCTTAGAGTAAGTGCAGCAGATATGATTTGCTAAGTGAAGCAAATATGCATTTCTTAGTAGTCTTTTCAAACTATCAAAAATTCATTACAAAAGCACCAATAAATTGATAACCCAATAATGAGCTTTGAGACACCAAGCATTGCACTAGTAGATTTTGGAGTGTTTGGTGCTAGCTTTTCGAGCATTTTTGAGAGAAGTTCTTTTGGGGCTCTGCCTTTGGAAAACACTTGTACTATTTATAAGAGCCCCTGGGACCTCACTTTTCAAATGATCTAGACACAAAATCTAAGAGAAAAGGACCATTGTGGCATAATAATAAAGAAATACCAAAAGGGGCACCAAGGCCAGTGCATCTGGGCATGGAACTCTACCGTGCCGTGTTGACTCTCTCTTTCTCTCTCATAAAGTTAAATGATTTTGTAGTTGTCGTTCATGTGTTATTTATTTCTTGCTTGGAGTTTCCAAGCCTATAAAAGTGGTATCAAAGCTAAAAAATATTTATCTTCTACAAAGGGTCTGATCACTTCTATAGCACAAAATGGGTTCACGTGCGTGAAGAATCTCACAAACACAATACCTCTCAGTGGGGGGGTGAAAAAAGTTGAAATTGTCATGGAAAGTGAAGAAATCAATGAAGATTTAGGCAAAGTTTTGGTAGGGAACTATGCTAGAACAAAGTAAAAACATGTTGGAATTAGGGTTGCAGGAAAACACATATAGCTTGGAGAAGACGAAGGAAGCTCAAGGCACACAACAGATAGTATATTACTTAGTGTGCAATGGAAAGATAGATAGCCCTAGAGTGATGGACATATATACAATGCACGGGGAAAAAAACCTCCTAGTGAGGGAAAAAATGCCCCGGCGGTCCTAAGTGTGTTCACACACATCACTACCACATGTATATGGTAGAAAATCTCCCCTGGAGTGATGTGATGAACGAGAGCTGGCACATAGAGTAAAGGGAAGTTCCATGCCCTGAGGACATGATCAGTCCACAAAGGGGAGTAAGCCCAAAGCTTTGCGAAAAGCTTCGAACTTCTCATGAGACAATGCCTTTGTGAAAATATCTACAAGGTTATCCTATGTTGGCACTTAAGCCAAGCTGATCTCTCCTACTGAGAGCCTCTCCTTGACATAGTGCTAATGCACCTCAATGTGCTTTGTGCAAGCATTAAAGTCTAGGTTCCTCACAACTGCCAATGAGCTCTGATTGTGAGTATAGATAGTGCTGGCTATGAAGACTACCCTGTACTCAACCTCACAACTGGAAGTGGCCATAGTAGGTTGCTTCTTGCTCAACCATGATATGCATGAGCTGCCAAGCATGAAACAAAAGCCACTTGTAGACACTCGTTTGTCAAAACAAACAGCCCAATCTGAGTCTATTCAAGCATGTAAGTTTGGGGCAATGATCCACCCTTTGGGATAAAACAAGCCAAGATCTAAAGTGCCACTCAAGTAGTGGAAAATCCTCTTCACAACCTGCCAATTCTTAGACCCTGGGCTATGCATAAATTTGCTAACCTGTAAGACTAAAAACTAAATATCAGGCCTCGTGTGCATACATGAATGAGGCATCCAACAACATTTTGGTAAAGAGTGACATCTGCAGGATCACCAACATCATGAAGACTTGATTTCAAACATGTTTCTATGGGAGTGGAAATAGGTTTTCAATCCTCAAGTCCAAACTTACATAGCAATGTCTCAATGTAACTTTTCTAACACAAGGAAATATCTCCATCACATTGCTTAAACTCTACACCCAAGTAATGATGCAATAGCCCGAAATATTTCATCTTGAAAGTAGCATTCAAATTAGCCTTAACATTCAGCAACATGTCTCTCATTTTGTCCAATGATTAGCAAATCATCCACATAAAGAACCACAATGAGAATTAAGTATATCACCCTCACACTTTACATAGAATGTTGTTGGACTGTTACAAAATACTTGTTTGACCAAATGAGTGCCAGCCTTCTCATACCAAGAACGAGAAGATTCCTTCAACTCATAGAACACTTTGTTACATATGCACACTTTATCCTCTTGTCCCTTCTTGTTAAACGCGTGAGGCTACGTGACATAAACTTCCTCAAATATGACACCATTCAAGAAAGCAATAACAATGTAGGATTGATGTACATTGCAACCAAAATAAGATGCCAATGCACATAGAAAATGCACAGTAGTCATATGACAAATGAGTGGAAAAGTCTCTTCCTAACCTATTTCCTTTTTGTCGTGCATAACCTTTTACAACAAGTCGAGCCTTATGACGATCAATCTCACCATGCAGCTTGCATTTCAACTTGTAGACCCACTTTGTACCAATGGAATTTTTGCCATGAGGCAAATTACATAAATTCCATGTGTCATTTTCTATAAGTGCATCATATTTTGATTGTGTGGCAGCCATCCAATTTTCTAAATTCTGTGCTTCATAAAATGATTGAGGTTAATCCTCAACATTATGTGAGCTTGACATAAGCAAAGCATAACAATTTGATGCATAAGAGGGATGGAAAGAACTTGAACAAGTATGACTAGACAAAGGTGCATCCAATTTACTTTCAGCTCACGAGCTACAACTTTTGTTTGTATCACCTTTTCAAATTTGGGGAGCATGTGATCTTTAAAAATTCAGCAAAACTAACTGTTTTTTCCACTGCACAAGGTCCTTGTGAGGTCCTTCTTTGGATGATTCTTTTGAATACCTCCAAGAGTGAGCTCCCCATGGTGCATGCATGCAGTCCACATACCATTGACCTTATTTGGTAGGTCTATAATTGAAGATATTGTTGAGATCATGATATAAGTGAATAGTACAACTACGAAAATCAAATATTGAGGGGTCTAAAAAAATATGTACATGCCAAATATAAATAATATAGGTGGAAAAAATATAAAGGGGTCAAAATAAATCTCTCTCATTATAAGTCTACCATAAAAAGATGAATATTTTTTGTGTTCTAATTTATGAGAGTAAAAGAGAATAGATGTAGGAAGGAAAAATCACAATAGTGAAAAAATATACACATAAATAAAACTAGTTTTTTTGGATTTTTGTTGGGATGGAGTTACACCAAAAATAAGAGAAGCGTACATGAAATTATTTTTATATGGAATATAGAGTATGCAAAATGGTAAGAAAAAATATGGTAATGGTGAGTCAATGTACATAGCATAAATAACACACCATAGGTAGAAATATTTAAATAAATACCAAAATAATAATGAAAGATCCTTTTGTTTAGGCCCTATATACAATGAAATATTTACACACAAAGGGCCATAATATACTTATATTTTTTATTTTCTTCGCTCAACTAGCCCAGTGACTAGTTAGTTGAGGATTTTTAAGAAGATATGGGAAAAGTCCCCTAACTCACACACACCTATATACAGTGAAATGGTAGGGATAGCCACAATGTTTGGATGATTTTGGTAGGGTGGGTTAACTCACTATGGCAATTACGGAAAGCCGACAAACGGCTATCATTAGCCCTCCCCCAGGATGATGGTATATTCATGTACCATCATAGAGCATCTTTTCCAAAGAGAGTGCTTCAAAGTCCTTGACGAGGTCTTCATTGTTTGGCCCCTCAGAATTTTGATTTGAGTTACACTCATGCTTCACGGAAAAATACCTACATGAGATAGCTTCCTTTGGCCAGATCTTTGGTAGATCCTTTGGTAGAAGGCGACTCAAATAAGGCTTCAAGCTTTAAGTGCACTCATGTGTGGCAGTCTGTAGATGATATTTTTCATTTTCTTGAAAGGGAAAAGCTAACCCTTGATGAGATTGTTAACAAGGGAGGAAGATGGACACAAGAGATGACAGAGGGGAAGAGAGAGTGAGACAACTCAAATTGTGTAGAACACCCACTGAGTACACATATATAATGGGGACTCCTAGCTATATATAGCACAGGGGTTGGTATATATATCTCCAACACCCCCACTTAAATAGGAGTCCCTAATTGTGGATGAGAAAACCCTTGGGCGTAGAAGGGAAAAATCAACAGCACCATGTACATACACTATTATATTAGCAATGATCAAATATTACAAAATGAATTTTCTAGAAGCTACATCATTCGATAATATACATTGTGCTCTTTCAAATGTCTTTGGAAGTACATGATGCAATATCTTTGAGCCCTTGTACATGCTGCTTGACGTGACTTTTATCTTGTAAATGACATCAGCCCAAAAAACATATCAAAATGTGAAGGTTAAAAGAATGATCACATCACATTGTCCTTAGAGACGGTTCACTATGGTGCTCTAGAGACGACATAGAAACAAACGTAATGTTGATGCAATCACGTGTGCACAAAGTCGGTACATAAACTCTATGAAACACTAGTGGTGCATAGTCACAACTACCAAATCCTTGATGACAAGAATGATAAGAACCATAGCACCAATGGTGACTAGGGTGCATGCAATGAGATGATAACTACCATAGCACCAATGACAACGAGGGTGCAATAAGACGATAACACCCATAGCACCAATGATGACGAGGTTGCAACTTGAGGCTACATGGAATAAGATGATAACAACCATAGCACCAATGACGACAAGGATGGAATAAGACGATAACACCCATAGCACCAATGACGATGAGGGTGCAATAAGACAAGAACAATGATAGCAACATGAAGTACCTATAACAAGGGTGCAATAGAATGATATCAACCATAGTGCCATTAAATATCGATTTCACAAAAATCAAGGTTTTTGCTATAAAACAAGAAACCAGGCTTCCAAGTACTCATATATTAATAAAAGGTGAATTATCACATCACTAAGAAAAGAATTAGTAAATTCCTTATGTACAAAGCATAAGTGTTAAACTGCATGAATCATGTAATTAATGATGAACATCAAATGACGTTTTATGACAAGAGCGACGAGTAATATTTTTCCAAATACTCTAACTTGTTCATACTTTATTATATACCCAAGAGTATATGAAAACTTGAGCCTGATCGAAGGAAATAGAGACAAAATAAGAAATACAAATAACAAGATTGAACCATGTGTGGTGATTACCATGCATTAAACCATCCACTATGATTATCGTGCGGTAAACCCCAAGTCCTGTGGATGTGCATGACCATTCCCCTTACGTAAAATGCACATAAGAAGTCAGTTTGAGTCCTAACCCTTAAAATCACTATGTGGAAGCGTCATCATCTGCCACCATTAGCCACTAATAAGTGAACTCTACTTATAACACAGAAACACACTTTATTTATAGCCCACCATCAGACATTACGAGATTTTAACTAGCATTCTAAAAGATAAAAGACAAAAGTAAAAATAGCTCTTCTTTGTGAACGTGTGGCCGATTGTTGGGGACGGTCGTAGCCGTCATGAGGGGAATTGAATCAAGAGTCGATACTGAACCATGTTACAAAAGTAGTCCAAGTGCAAGCATTCGAGAGGCAAGATATAACTAGAAAGGTATGTGGCCTTTCAGATTACTATCTTGTAGTTGATTATCACGTGAGTCCGATAAACAAGGTTTCGTGGTGTCGCTTATCATCATCATGGCTTTATGTACCATGATATCACACTATTCACCATGGCATTAGAGATGCTTAGAAGAATTTTGAAAAAGAAATCATCATGGCTCTACGTGCCATGGCATAAGAGATACTTTCTTCAAAACAAATAAAAATTGTAAAATAGTAATCATCATCATGGCTTTACATACCATGGCATCAGAGACACTATTTTTCTGAGGAAATGCAAAATCTACAAAAGCTCAAAGACAATGACTAGTAAAAGATAAGGTCTTGGTAAATCTTATCATCTATACATCAATGATTCACATGAAGACCATCACACACGTTAGGATACCATCATAAAATGATCATAAAATTATGTGAAGTATGTTATGACAAATCATGACAAGATCAATAGCATGTATCAAGAAACAAAGACATGGATGGAGAAAATAAAGACACAATATATGATATCATGAGTGCAGAGGACCCTTGTGACATAATAATAAAGAAATACTGAAAGGGGCACTAAGACCAGTGCATCTGAGCATGGAACTTTGTCGTGCTGTGTTGACTCTCTCTTTCTCTCTCATAAAGTTAAATGATTTTGTACTTGTTGTTCATGTGTTGCTATTGATTTCTTGCTTGGAGTTTACAAGCGTATAAAAGTGGTATCAAACGTCAAAAGTATTCTTCTTCTACAAAGGATCCGATCCGTTCTATAGCACACATGGGTTCACATGAAGAATCTCACAGAGACAATACCTCTCAGTGGGGAGGTGAAAAAAAGTTGAAAATTGTCATGGGAACTAAAGAAATCAATGAAGATTTAGGCAAATTTTCTAGTAGGGAACTATGCTAGAAAAAAGTACAAACACGTTGGAATTAGGGTTGCAGGAAAACACACATAGCTTGGAGAAGATGAAGGAAGCTCAAGGCACAGAACAAAGAGTATATTACTTAGTGTGCAATGGGAAGATAGATAGCCCTAGAGTGATGGGCATATATACAATGCATGGGGGAAAAAACCAGAAAAAAATGCCGCGAGGCTCTTAACTGTGTTCACACATCAGTACCACATGTATATGGTAGCAAATCTCACCTTGAGTGATGCGGTGAATGAGAGCTTTCACAAAGACTAAAGGGAAGTGCCATGCCCTGACGATATGATCACTCCACAAAGGAGAGTAAGCCCAAAGAGTTGCTGAAAGCTTCCAACTTCTCACAAGACAGTGTCTTTGTGAAAATATCTGCAAGGTTGTCCTATGTTGGCACATAAGCCAAGCTGATCTCTTGTGCTAAGAGCCTCTCCTTGACATAGTGGTAATGCACCTCAATGTGATTTGTGCGACCATGAGAAAATGGGTTCCTCGCAACTGCCAATGAGCTTAGAGTGTCAGTGTAGATAGTGTTGGCAGTGTCGTATCCAATACCCAAATCATCCATAAGGCGTCTGAGCATCAAAACTCAATTGTAGCTATGAAGACTTGCATGTACTCAGTCACACAACTTGAAGTGGCCATAGTAGGTTGCTTCTTGCTCAACCATGTTACGTTTGCACACCTTATCCTCTTGTCCTTTCTTGACAAAACCGTGAGGCTGCATTACATAAACTTCCTCAAATATGTCACCATTCAAGAAAGCAGTAACAATGTCGGATTGATGTACATCCCAACCAAAATAAGCGGTCGATGCACATAGAAAATGCACACTAGTCATACGAAAAGTGGAGAGAAAAGTCTCTTCATAATCTATGCCTTTTTGCTGTACATAACCTTTTACTACAATTCAAGCGTTATGACGATTAATCTCACCATCTAGCTCGCGTTTCAACTTGTAGACCCACTTTGTACCAATGGTATTTTTGCCAGGACGAAAATTACTTAAAGTCCATGTGTCATTTTCTACAAATGCATCATATTCTGATTGCATGGAAGCCATCCAATTTTCTACACTCTGTACTGCATAAAATGATTGAGGTTCCTTAACATCATGCACAGAAATCGACGCAGGTACTGACAAAATAGCGTTAATTTTTAAACTAAATAGTGCTGAAATAAGCCTCAGAAGAGACGCTGGTATCGTAGCATTGGTATAACCATCAGTATCACAGGCATTGAAATACATCTTTAAATAGGCATCTGAATATGCAACGTAATAAGCAACGGTATTTATATACTAAATTCCAACGCTCATACCATTGCCCCTATCGATGGTGATACTCTTACTTGTACTGACGACCAAAACCTGCAATTTTTTTTTGGACAAAGGGGACCGGGAACTAATGCTGCATATACTGCAGCAAAAGAAAACAACCTTGTCTACTCAAAGAAAGAGTTCACAAGCAGCCGCGCTCCACCTACAAGCTGACGCTAAAGAACGAGCGTATGGCAATTAGCAAAATTGTAAGAATAACATAACTTGTTAACATAATTAAAACATGAGTCAAAAACAGTAAAACCATAAACATAACATGTTTGCCATACCATGGTAACTTGCTTGTCATACCATAAACATAATATCCATACCATCATTGCACAACCATAACCATAACCATCACATGATTGCTATACCATCATAGCAAAACCATAACCATCACCTGATTTCCATACCATCATTGCACAACCATAACCATAACCATAACCATTAGATGATTTTCATACCATCATAGCAAAATCATAATCTTAAGTTGACTGTCAAACCTTAACCATAACATCTGTGGCATACCATAAACATAACCATAAACCATAAACATAAGCACTACAAAATTGTACATATGCAAACAATCACTGAGTGAAAAGACCCTCATGGTAATGCCTCCCAATGGAGGTCGTCTCCCTCCTCTTGCAGCTGGGTCAAAAGGGCCACAAGTCCATGCTTGTACCCATACTTCTCCTCTTGCGTGTCGGAAGGCGCTTCACGGCAACTTCTTGCAAAATTATGGTTTAATCATTAGATAAATCTTCAAATAATATATATATTATCAATAATTTAAAGCATACATATAATACTTACAAACTCATGTCGAAGCGTATCGTAGCCTCCATTCCCAAGATGTGACGCTACAGTAGACTCCAAACGTGCTCTGGCTAAATCTCTCTACTGCTGAAATCTATCGGGATTGTCTTGTGTCTCTCATGCAATCCCCGTCCACTCCTCTGTATCCAACCATGCTGGCTTGGGACTCTTGTCATTGTACCTCTCTCTTGCCTCTGACCGATGGTGTGACATTGTGGACCTCGCTGCAACAAAAGAAAACAGCCTTGTCTGCTGAAAGAAAGAGTGCACAAGCAATCGCACTCCACCTACAAGCTAGCGCTAAAGAGCGAGTGTATGGCAATTAGCAAAATTGTAAGAATAACATAACTTGTTAACATAATTAAAACATGAGTCAAAAACTATAAAATAATAAACATAACCTGTTTGCCATACCATGGTAACTTGCTTGTCATACCATAGACATAACAGCCATACCATCATTGCACAACCATAACCATAACAATCACATGATTTCTATACTATCATAGCAAAACCATAACCATCACCTGATTGCCATACCATCACTGCACAACCATAACCATAACCATAACCATTAGATGATTTTCATACCATCATAGCAAAACCATAATCTTAAGTTGACTGTAAAACCTTAACCATAACATCTGTGGCATACCATAAACATAACCATAAACCATAAACATAAGCACTACAAAATTGTACATATACAAACAATCACTGAGTGAAAAGACCCTCATGGTAATGCCTCCCAATTGACGTCCTCTCCCTCCTCTTGTTGCAGGTGGGTAAAAAGGGCCACAAGTCCATGCTTGCACCCATACTTCTCCTCTCGGCGTGTCGGAAGGCGCTTCACGGCAACTTCCTGCAAAATTATGGTTTAACATTAGATAAATCTTCAAATAACACTTATATTATCAATAATTTAAAGCATACATATAATACTTGCAAACTCATATTGAAGCGTATCGTAGCCTACACTCCCAAGATGTGACACTGCAGCAAACTCGAAACGTACTCTGGGTGCATCTCTCTACTGCTGAAATCTATCGGGATTGTCTTGTGTCTCTCGTGCAATCCCCGTCCACTCCTCTGCATCCAACCATGCCAGCTTGGGACTCCCGTCATTGTACCTCTCTCTCGCCTCTGACCGGAGGTGTAACATTGTGGACCTCCCCACACTCAAAATTGAGTTGTTCGAGACTTGATCGTACCCCTTCTGCCAGCATGTACTCTCTTCGAATGGCCTGCAGTACGAAGAACTGAGATTTTGGCCATGCGTGCAAGACTTTGCATCATCTCTCCCTCCTCATAGTTGCTATCATGTCTTCAATATGAACAGAATAGCTAAGGTTGATCCAGCAGTACTACGTTCAATGTTATCACCTTCTATGTTGGAATCCATGTCAAAGAACGCACAACATCTGCTCCAGCTCTATTTCTTGAAATGCCGCTTCAGGTATTAGTTGTGAGGACTTAGTCGATGGCTGCTCGTTTGAAAATCGTCCTATCTGGGATGAAGCTGGAGCAGTATCTACTTGCGGACTTTGACCGTCAATCTCTAGACCATGAGATCGATAACGTAGGTCTTGTACTTGCTCTATCGGAAAGAGACTGTGATTGCGTATGTGTTGGTCGCACATTTTTTGTTTTCGAAAGATCCTATCATCCATACTTTATCTACCAATGATGCAACAAATAATTAAAACACTCTAGTTGTTATAACTGCTCGATCCCCGCACACCCCAGTCTAGAGGTGCATGGAGAATACTACCACATGGTAATAATCTCGTCTTTATTGGTCAATGACTATATATTAAAGTTCTTGAAGTCTGTGTGCACTTTTGAAGTCCGATTGCATTTTTTCATCTATTTTTTGCTAGCTCTAACAACCTCACATTCTCTAGCCAGGCCCGATCCCTGCACACCTCGGTCTAGAGGTGCACGGGGATTAGGACCACAGGGTAATAATGTCGTCTTTATTGGTCAAGGAATATATTAAGATTCTTGAAGTCTATGTGCACTTTTGAAGTCCGATTGCGTTTTTTCTACCATTAATTTGATGCTAACTCTAACCTAACGTATAATCTAACCTAACCTATAACATTACCCTAACCTAACTTAATGTAACCTAACTTATAACCTAAACCAACCCTATAACCTAACCTAATAGAAGTCCGTTTGGGTTTTTAGAAGTGCACGAATCATCTTCGAAGTCCGATTGCATTTTTTCTACTATTAATTTGACGCTAGCTCTAACCTAACCTATAATTGTTATGCCTACCTATAATCTAACCTAACGTAAAACCTATACCTAACCTAACTTAATGTAGCCTAACTCATCTACCTAACCTATAACCTAACCTAACCAAAGTCCGTTTTCATTTTTAGAAGTACACGAGTCATCTTCGAAGTCGAATTGCATTTTTTCTACTATTAATTTGACGCTAGCTCTAACCTAACCTATAATCGTTATGCCTAACCTATAATCTAACCTAACGTAAAACCTATATGTAACTTAACTTAATATAACCTAACTTATAACATCTACCTAACCTAACCTAACCGAAGAACGGTCTCCGTTTTTAAAAGTACACGAATCATATTCGAAGTCCGTGTGTATTTTTTCGACTATTATGCCGTCGATAGCTCTAACCTAACCTATAATCTCACCTAACCTAACCTAAACTAACATAAAAACAACACAATGGTGAGGCGTTGTCAGGAGTTTTTTGGAGCAAGGGATTGCGCATATGTACATACTCATGCATGGTGCATCAAATAAAGGATTGCGCATTTTCCAGAGCTAGGTGGTTACGTGGGGCCCACTTGTGTACAGGTAGGACAGCATGTACATAGTGCATCGATTTTCACTATCACCAGTACTAGTGTGTTTTTTCTATCATAATGAGAAGTTGGTAGCACGTAAAAATTCTCCAGGAAGCTATCCGCGGGCCGAGGACATGAGATAAGCAAGTGCGTCAGATGGCATCTAGTGGCGTCAGGAGGTCGAATGGGGTCAATACTTGCACGTGGATGAGTACGGACACAATGTGGGTGTTTTCTTGTGATACTTATGCAGAAAGGTCATCATGAGGAACACTTTCTGGGGCCACTTCACATGGTGGCGGGATGCATTATTGAAAAATTTCGAGTGCCAGGTGTACATATGGATGCAGCAGGGTGACAACTATGCACTGCGAGGTCAGTTTTTGGCCTCTGTTCAGGGTCCGCCGTTTGAGGTCATCTAAAAGGCCAAGGGTGCCCAACTAGTAAAGAAAAGTGTGGGAAATGAAAAACCTGAGAGAAGACCAGAAAAAACGTGGAGAGAAGAGGAGGAACAACCGCAACTTTGTTTTTGGTGTTTTTAGAGCCTGTTTTGGCCCTAAACTACTTCTCCGAGGTCGGATTTGAGCACTTTGACATTGTAGACTGGGGTTTTGGGCCCTTCCGGACGTGATGGAGCTGTCCATTTTTCCAAATTACTCAATATTTTTCTGCTGTTTTTGCTGTGTATGTTTCTCCTATGAGCGAAGCTTCTGCTCCAATTTGTGATTGTATCTGGTACATTTTACCCATATTGTGTGAGCTATTTGCTCCATTGGTGTTGGCCCAAGATCCATTGTATCTAAAAATCAGAAATTCTCCTCTTTTGAGATGAGTTTTTTGGTTGTGTGTGTGTGTGTGTGTCTCTGTGTGGAGTGGGCAAGTGGATAGTCTTTCTCCTGTCACTCCGTCGGTGTGTTCCCTGTCTCAGCCAGGTGGGTTGTATAAGCCGAGTGGCGCCCCATAGCGTGGGTGTGTGTATCATCCCAAGAGTGTGTTTCGGGTCGTTATAGAGGCGTTCCGTGTGTTTCCATCCCGCTCACATTCTTTTGGTGCCCCCACGGAGGATCTTCTTTGAGTACCTTCTGCTTCGAGCTTCAAGCTTCGAGATTCGGGATTACAGGTTACAGGTTACAGGTTACATGGAGAGGGACAATTATAGGTGATTCACATAGGTACAGGTAGCTGGTGTACAATGATATACTTGCAGTGATGTCACTTGCAGTTGTTGTGGGTATGCATCATTTGGTGCCTGTTTGAGCGCATTCTCTACTGGTATTGTACGTTACTTGTAGAAACTGCCATTGTACGTCTTTGTGGAGCCATACTTGTGAGACGAGAATGATAATAAGCACAAAATGATAACAACCATTTCACCAATGACGAGGGGGGTGTAATAAGATGATAACAACCATGGCACTAATGATGACGAGCATGCATGCAGTAGATGGTAACAACCATAACACGAATGACGACGAGGGTGCAATAAGACGAGAACAACGATAGCACCATGAAATACCTATTACAAGGGTGCAATAGAATGATATCAACCATACTGCCATTAAATATCGATTTCACAAAAATCAAGGTTTTTTTCCATAAAACAAGAAACCAGGCTCCCAAATACTCATAAACTTTGTCACATCTTTAATTAATAAAAGGTGAATTATCACATCACCAAGAAAAGAATTAGTAAAGTCATTATGTACAAAGCATAAAATGTCAAACTGCACAAATCATGTAATTAATGATGGACATCAAATGAAGTTTTCATGAAAAGAGCGACAAGTAATATTTTTCCAAATACTGTAACTTGTTGAGACTTTATCATACACCAAGAGTATATGCAAACTTGCATCTGATTGAAGCAAATAGAGCCAAAATAAGCAAAACAAATAACAAGATATGGAACCATGTGCGGTGATTATCATGCATTAAACCATCCACTATGATTACCATGCGCTAAACCCAAGCCCCGTGGACATGCATGACCATTCCCTTACGTAAAATGCACATAAGAAGTCAGTTCGAGTCAATATCCTTACGATCACTATGTGGAAGCATCATCATCTGGCGCCATTAGCCACTAATAAGTGAATGCTACTTATAACATAGAAACACACTTTATTTATAGCCCGCCATCAAACATTACAAGAATTTAACTAGCATTCTCAAGGAAAAAAGACAAAAGTAAAAATAGATCTTCTTTGTGAACGTGTGGCCGATTGTTGGGGGTGGTCATAGCTCTCATGAAAGGACTTGCATCCAGAGTCGAGACTGAACCATGTTACGAAAGCAGTCCGAGTGCCATCATCCATGTCACACGAACAAAATAGTAGAGATAGACAGCCAAAGATATTAGAGAAAGAGATCTTTGTATTGATGGATTTTTGCAGAGTCTTGATACAGCAGAGGAGCAATAAAATATATGGGCGCACTCTGTTGTACGGAGCTCGAACCTCCCGACCACCCCTGAGCTTTAGTCCGCTTGCATGCAGCGTCTCGCTCGCACTCGCAGAAGAGGAAATCTGTGTATGATCCCAAAAACACACCACCCGTCTTTATTTTCCCTTGGCCCTCATCAAAACATTAAAATCTCTAAAGACTCAAAGAACCAAAGTTGTTCCTTATAACAGAGGCTTCAATCGCTTCATACATCACTTTTCCAAAATCCCACGTTAACACCTTCAAAAATGACCCAGAAAGTGCCTTCTGGATCAAAAACTTTTATTGGACGAAAACAATCTACACATCCTTCTACACAGTGGACCAACATTAAAACGACCAAAACTTCCTAGAAAAACAAAATTTATTGCTAAAACACTTCAAAATCAAGTCCTGTTACAATCCGAGAGGCAAGATATAACTAGAAAGGTATGGGGCCTTTAAGATTACTATCATGTAGCTGAATATCACGTCAGTCTGACAAACAAGGTTTCGTGGTTTAGCTTGTCATCATCATGGCTTTATGTACCATGGTATCACACTATTCACCATGGCATTAGAGATGCTTATAAGAATTTTGAAATAGCAATCATCATGGCTCTACGTGCCATGGCATCAGATATACTTTCTTCAAAATAAAAAAAAACTGTAAAATAGTAATTATCATCATGTCTTTACATACCATTGCATCAGAGACGCTATTTTTGTGAGGAAATGCAAAATCTACAAAAGCTCAAAGATAATGGCTTGGTAAATCTGAAGATAATGGCTTGGTTAATCTTATCATCTATACATCGATGATTCACATGAAGACCATCACACACGTTAGTATACCATCATAAAATGATCATAAAATCATATGCATGTGAAGTATTTTCTGAAAAATTGTGACGCTATCAATAGCATGTATCAAGAAATAAAGACATGGATGGAGAAAACAAAGACACAACATTTGATATCACCTTGAACCATGGATGAAGATACATCATGTAACTTCACCCATGTCACCATGGAGATCAACGTAACACTGTAGATCTTGGTGAACCTTGTCATTTCACGGTACAAATGGTGATACACACGGCATATGTCTTCTCAATAACTTCCTCCAAAGGTAGAGCAATAATGTAATCATCCATGGTTTGGCCAAGGAGGAAAAAGGATGGTTTAGGGTTTAGGGTTCAGTTACCCTGCCAATTCATCATTGAATTTTCTTATCTATGGCTAATTGATGTCCTCTTTTATTGTATTCACAATCAATAATGTACCAACTATTTTCAATTTTGATGCCCGCATGACCTGCTTGAGGTGTTGGTGTCACTCCTTGTGGCTGAGAATGAGACCATTCCATACTCTCTAGGTCAAGAACATGAAGGTCATTGAAGCAGGTTGAATGAGAACTACCACCAATTACAAGTAGATAATGCCATGCTTGAACTATAGTTATATGATGAGAACGAGGAGAACGCAGTGTTCCTACTACTTCGACATCATCCCACGTCATTGGTTCAAGGTCAAGAATATTCAAATCATTAAGAAGCCGACAGTTTGAATCTTTTTCGCCAAACATTAGAAGATTAGAGCCTAAGAATGTGCACATCAAGCTATTGAGAGGAGCCTTACAAATCTGCTCATAGACCAGAGGAGAGACTTTGAGATGATTCTCTCTCTAGTGCTCGACATTGGGAAGAGGATGGGGTGTAGGAGGGCCTCTTTATTTTCCATGAGCTTATGGAGGTAATTAACATTTTGACGAATAGGTGAACGCCATGTGTGCAAGAATGGTGGGTGTGTAGGAGATGTGTAAGAGTTGTAAAAGGATGCACTTTCCCCCAAAAAAATAAGTGAATAATTTTATTATTTTTGGACTTCCATAACTTCCACATATGATCTCTGATTTGAGCGGAGATCATAGATCTGCAATCTACGCGCGCGTCGACCTCTTTCCATATATATGCTACATGATATGGTTTTACTTGCTAGATTTTAAATTTCATTTTGGAGAAAAACTTTGAATTCAAATAAACTAACCGTTTTGCATGTTTGATTCAAAAGTTGTCCTTTGATTACTTTCTTAATACTAAAGGTTTGACTTACTTAAACTTCCAAATAAAGAGGCTCTCCTAGACTCCATTCTCTGCCTAATACATGGGATGCTAATGAGACAAGATTGGTCTGCACTCTATTGGAGAGATTTGCTCACAGACGAGAGGGTGACCTGGCTCTTAGCTTGGACCTATTATCCTTTTGAGTTCAAGAAAAGCAACGGCAAAACCCGACTGATGGGGGGGGGGGGGGAAGAAAACCTTCAACCGTGGGAAGATGGGCGCACTTCAGGAAAAGTCTCCATGCCTCGTGGTCTGAAACAATGGATAAGTGATGACAGCATCCAAAATATACAATGTAGTCGGTGATCATGCTAGTCTGACAGACTAGAAATCTCTGGTTTGTGTTCGTGTCCAAACACCATAGCCCACCATAGGTAGATGCTCAAAAGCTTCTGGTAACTCGTTAGGAGCTAACTAGTCAGGTAAAACAATTTACTTAGGATCTACAGAGAGCTCAAAAACTGATGCGTTGCAAGTTGACTATTGTTGGACTGCTATGGCATGCGCTATTTAAAGACAAACTCGTAGAATATCAATATACTGACAACTCTTGATTTTGCAAAGAGCATCCATGATTGCGAGGCCTTTCGATTTGACCTGGCTTTCCTGGATCTCTATCTAGGGATACCACAACTCTAGGCAAATACTAGCAGCGTCTGTGACTTGCTACAACTTCGCTTTTTTCTCTTGCTTTGTCTCAATGGTTTATAGACAGTCGCGAAATCTTTTTTGTAATTAGATTATCGAGATTATTTGTTCCTACAACTGCTGATAAAACGCTGGTCATGCGTATTATTTTTACTTAAAATAGCATCAAACTAAGAATAAGATTCTATTTCGAACGCAGCCGATTAATACCATGCGACCTCTAAAAAAAAAAAGCCTTGCAACCTCATACATGGTTTCTGAGCTTTTCCCAGGAAATTGCTAGCATCAAACCAAGAACAAAATAATGTTTTGAATGTAGAACTATGATTTTCCCAAGAAACTGCAAGCACACGCTTGGATAGCTCATAGTAGTGATTGTCATCTACTTCTCACTCACCTCTTCTGCAAGTGTCTACAAAACTATTATGTGCAAGTGTCTACAAAATTAGCTGATAATGCTTTTTCTACTTCTGAAGATCCTGTTACTTATGATGAAGCTATCTCTTCACCACAAAAGGATCAATGGCAAGAGGCTATGGAAGCAGAGTATGATTCTCTACTTACTGAATTACCTCCTCGTCATACAGCTATTAAATGTAAGTGGGTGTCTAAGACAAAACTAAAAGCAGATGGATCTTTTAACAAGTTCAAGGCATGTTTAGTTGCAAAAGGTTACTCCCAAGTAGCTGGTGTTGATTATCAAGAGACTTTTTCACCAGTTGTTCGCATTACAAGTGTTCGAGTTTTCTTGGCATTTGCTGTTCACTTTGATTTAGAAGCTCATCAAATGGATGTGCGAATTGGTTTTCTTAATGGTGACTTGGAAGAGGAAATTTATATGGAGCAACCAGAAGGGTCTGTTATTCAAGGTAAAGAAGACCTTGTTGCTCAACTCCATAAGGCACTATATGGTCTCAAACAAGCATCACGAGCCTGGTATACAAAATTTGATCTTTTTCTCACCTCTAATGGATTCATCTCTTGCTCTTCAGACCCCAACTTATACATAAAACGCCAAGGTAGCAGTTTTGTGATTCTTGCTCTTTATGTGGATAATACCATCCTTATTTCCAATGATTTAGGATTTCTTCATCAAGTGAGAAATTTATTGTCTTCTGCATTTGATATGGTGGATCTTGGAGAGATTCACTCGTGTCTTCGCATTCAAATCCAACGGAACCATACAAATGGTATTTTAGTCGTTCGACAGTCAAAGTTATTATAGATACTATTCAAAAATTTGGTATGGAATCTGCACATTCAGCCAACACACCTTGTCTTGCGAGCTCTACGAAGAACACTTCTGGCAATGGAGGTCAACTTGTCACAAATCAACCTTATGCTAGCTTTATTGGATGTCTTTAGTTTGTTGGCATGAACACTCGTCCTGATATTCTGTTTGCTGCTAATTATCTTGGACAACATCTTGCCTGTCCTTCTCTTAAGCATTGTTCTGCTGTAAAGTGTGTATTGAAATACTTGAAAGGCACTACAGATTTTGGTTTAGTCTATCAACGACAACTCACATCGGATTTTATACAATTTCTTTCTCTTTTGGGTTACACAGATGTAGGCTCGGAAAGCTGACATTGATCTATGCGATCTACTAGTGGAAATTGCTTCTTTATAAATGGTTGTCTTGTTTCTTGGACCAACAAGAAACAACATTGTGTTGCAGTTTCTACGACTGAGTCAGAATATGTTGGGGCATCACTTGAAGCTCGTGGGTTGATTTGGCTTCGACAAATGCTAGTTGATATTGGTCACTCTCCTCTTTCTAGCACACCTTGTGGTGTGACAACCAAAGTGCCATTAGTCTTCCAAAAGACTATGCTCAACATAATAAGTCAAAGCACATTGCTGACCATTATCATTATGTCAGGTATGAAGTACACAAAGGAACCATTATGGTTGAACACTGTCCAAGTGACCAGATAATTGCAGCCATTTTGACCAAAGGCCTCAATGAGTCACGTTTCATCCTCTTGCGCTCGGAGCTTGGAGTTGCTTCGGCCTCACTCTTTCTAGATTAGCTTCTTTGCTATTGTAATAGCTTTTTACATATGACATTGTAATCTTTTAGGTACCATGCACTATGCACACTCCACATTTGCACATTGTGATATCTAAGTCACTTGAATATTTGTACATAGATGCACAATTCACTTTCACATCATCACCACTGGTTCATATTTTCACATTGTATAGGGGCTTGGGTTTTTCCCTTGAACTCCCCAAGGGTTTTTTCAGTGGGGGTGTTGGAGCTATATATGGCTCACACTACTCAACTTGGTCTCACCTATATACTTGTATCTTGTCCTCAATATGAATCAGTCTTTGGGAGCGTATATGGTGTGTCTCTTGTCTCGTCTCTCTCTTTCTCTCTACATCTCAACAGTTGTATCTTGTCCTCAATATGAATCAGTCTTTGGGAGTGTATATGGTGTGTCTCTTGTCTTGTCTCTCTCTTTCTCTCTACATCTCAACAGTTGTATCTTGTCCTCAATATGAATCAGTCTTTGGGAGTGTATATGGTGTGTCTCTTGTCTTGTCTCTCTCTTTCTCTCTACATCTCAACACAATGTAAATAGGGAATATTGTGCGTATCCATAGCTCATCCGTAGCTTGGTGCATAATCGATGTAGCATGTGTGATCTCCACTCTACCCGCACTCTGTCTTCTTCGTCGCAGTCCTCTCTTGTTCCCTCTGCTTTTTTTCCTCGCGAAAAAATTGTTTTTTATTCTTCGATATTCCATGTGGAAAATTGTCAGGACACCGGCAAGGCCGGACTAAACAAGGGTAGGTCCATGCTAGGCGGTGTGTAACGGGGAGTCCAACTAGGGAAAAGGGCCAGGGGCTTTGCTATATAATGAGTGGTTGGGTGGTGGACTCTCAGGGTCTAGCTTCCGTTGCCTTACACTTGTATCAGACCTAAGTGCCTATTTTGGAAAAGGGGCAGGTGTGGTGCTTTCTAGCCACACAAGCCTTGCATGTTGTGGTCCAATTCTGTGGGGATCACCCCTTGCTAAGGAATTCAATGAAGAAGAATCCTGTCAGCACGCGAGCTTGGCAAGGAAAGCTCCTGAGTGGAGCACCAAACTCACGTTGCGCGGGCTCATCAGAGGCGCAAGGGCGCGCATGGCGTTTCTCGACACGGGGCCAAAGCTTCTCGTGCATGGCATCGGCTACCCCACGCGCTCTAAGCACCTGCGTGCTACCTGCTCATGGTCATAGCCGGCTGCTGCATTTATTTCCCATTTGAGGGCGCCCAACCCCCTTAGTGGTAGTGGCCATACACACAAAATTTAAGCATAAGGGGTGGTACCCACAGTGGCTACTCACATAAGGTGTGAGTACGGCAAGGGCGGAAAGGACGGCATCGACGAAGCCGGCACACATTTCGACAAAAATTTTCTACGTATTACGCAGAAACTCAGAGATTTCAAGACCACCAATTTGGCGGAGTTGCAGTACAATTTTTTGGTGAAATCAATTACTGCTTTCAAGCCTAATTGATTCGGCTATCAAGAACTTGTGGAATTCCATATACGGCGGACAATTCGAATCACTCTCCACCGGACACTACTCTTGATTTTGACGGAGTTAGCAAGGCTCATTATACTTCACGAGTGCTCTCAATATCAGGTATGTTTTATGAGTACTCCTTCCACCTCAATGTGTAGCCATGGATTCGGATATCAATATGACATTCGATTTTGAGCAAAGTTCTCCTGATCCTGCCAAGGAGAGTACCCATGATGCTACGACAGGTGAAGATACTTATGAATTGCTCGATATTCAAGAATTTCGTGCACTTTAGACATGCATGACAGTCATGAATGAAAACTTTAAAGCTTTACATGAAAATGTTACTAAACTGTGCACATTAGTAGTTCAATCAATGCATCAGCAGTCTAAGAGTCCTGCTGACACGCACGTGGATGAGCACGCTGTCAGGGGATTTGTGTTCGAAGGCTGAGCCGGGAAGACGCAGGGCCTCTGGCTGTGAGAGGTGTGAGGAAGACAATTGCAGCAGACACAATGAAAGTAGAAAAAGCTTGAAACAAACAACTTGAATAAGATCCTGAAGCTAGATTATCATTAATAGTACCGCTGCTTACATTATTTAAACTCCTTCCATGATTAGAGTGGCTTGGAAGCTTGGATTAGAGTGGCTGATGGTGTCTTTGATTAGATTGGCTATGGAAGCTTGGATGAGAGTGGGCTATGGAAGCTTGGCTTAGGATTAGAGTGCTCAAAGCTTATGGCTTCCTCCCCGCTAATATAGCAGAGCACAAAAACTTGAATATCTCCTAATCGGTGCAGAATTAGCCTCTATGCGTGAGAGAAAAAAATGCTCAAAACGCCCTTTTCCTTATGCCCTCGCGGGCCGTTTTGTCCAAAAACCTGTTTTACAAAAACATTCCAGAATAGGACTTTTTTGGCCTCCCTCATGCAGAGATGGGAAGTCTCCTACACACTTTCCTTTTTACCACTGACCACATGCCTTCCTCTACCCAAGTTGCCTGATATGTCCTAAGAGCCCTTTCACATGTAAAACCTTTTATTCAAGCATAAAATCTCTATTCTTAGGCCTTCATAACCACATAAAGTATACACTTTCTGGATCTCCTTACTTGTTCTCGAGCCCTAGTCATTGCTCAATAAATGTGTGAGCTTCAAATAGAGTTCTTCTGCTTCTCTTTACTCTTTTTTTCATCATGGAAGCGGAGCGGCACGACAACGCTGCCACATAATGGTAGGGCATTTCTAATCTACGGCAAGGCCCACTGATGCTGATACGTCGCATACTCTCACTGCAAAAGATGTGGATGAATTATTAAAGAACACCAAACCACCGATTTTTAAGGGAGAAGACCGGGACCGCAAAAAGGATGCAGTGAATACCTTTCTTAGCAAGTAGGATGGAATTCACGCCTTACAGCATACTTCGGATGCGATCAGAGCTTTGCAAACGAGCCTAACTCTAGAAAGCAAACAAATGGTGGATGTCTCTCAAGGAGAACAACATCATACCACATAGTTGGGCAACTTTTGAAGCAATGTTTAGCACGGAATTTTTGCCAACAAAAGAGGCCGATCAGAATTGGATGGCTTGGGACACATGTTCCATGCGCCAATACCCATCACACCTTGAATATATCTCTCACTATCGGGACGTTATCGTCAAGTTCGAAGGTTTAGATACCTTTCAACAAGTACGAGGGCTCATACGAGGTCTGACACCCGAGCTTAAGAAGTATGTCAAGACCCAAGACCCTAAAACACTTGAGGAAGCCATAGTGAAAGCATATATTAAAGATGATCCTGATGATAAGAAAACACATAATAGTCACATGCTTGCTAATATACATGGTAATACACGCACTCAGTATGGGCACAATAAAAGAAAATTTCTAGTGGCCAATTCAGACGCATCTAAAAAACCCAAGGGGTCCAGGGGTCCTCTCTCTCCTGAGGACTTGATAATGCCAAGAAAGAAGAATTATGTTTTCAATGTTTAGGAAGAGGTCATGGAAAAAAGGATTGTCCCAAGGGGAAATTTATTGCTCAGGGCAAGGAGAAAGCAGTGCACAGGGTGCAACTGTTGCCTCTTGATTCTTCCTCAAGATTCTCTAGAGTGGAAGTAATACACACACTGAGGTGGTACATGAATGTTGTCTCATAGCTTCCATGAGGCAACCAACCTTTGGACCACATGAGTTAGTATGTATGCACGGATATCTGCAAGGGCACAAGGTGTGCATCTTGGTCGATGACGGTGCTACTCACAATTTCATCAATTACGGATTGGTGGAAAACCTCAAATTGCCTCAAACTCCTAGTACCCACCACTATAAGGTAGCAATGATGAATGGACATGATACTGAAATATGGGATACTCAATGTCGAGTTGTTTCATTGGAAGT
Source organism: Adiantum capillus-veneris (assembly GCF_014529385.1). Lineage (NCBI taxonomy): Eukaryota > Viridiplantae > Streptophyta > Polypodiopsida > Polypodiales > Pteridaceae > Adiantum > Adiantum capillus-veneris. Next base: position 376,343 of record NW_028221414.1, on the reverse strand, counting down.
ACAAGGGTACTCTACATGTTTGGATTTTCATGTTATGAACATGGAAAGGGCTGATGTGGTTCTTGGTAGGGGGTGGTTGCATAGCGTAGGACCATCACTGAAGCGTAGCTATGAGCACAACAACTTGATGTTTGAATCCCATGGCGCACATGTGTTGTTGTTAGGAGAAAAAGATATACCTTCATCACCACTGATTTGTATGGCACTGAGCTTACGCAGCTCGTTTTTGAACTTATGCAGCTCACTGTCTCATTTTCTTTCTAACATTGAGTCTGTTGAACATTCCTCAACGTTGCATGCTTCTCTGTCCTCTATTCCACCAATTGCTAATTTTTAAAAAGCAAACGTTGTTAGTCAATTACATCAAAATTATTAAAGGAATTTCAAGATGTATTTCCTAATGATTTTCCATCAGGATTATTGCCGACACGATCAGTACAACATAGCATTGACATGGTTGCAGGCTGTAAACCTGTTTTAGTAAACCACCTTACCATATTAGTTATCCAGAAGCTGCTACGGTGGAACGTCAGCTTGTTGACTATCGTAGCAGAGGGTTTATACAACCCAGTTCTTCAGCATGGGCTTCGCCTATCCTCTTAGTGAAGAAAAAGGACGGCACTATGCGCATGTGCGTAGACTATTGTGGCTTAAATGCGGTTAAGAACAAATACCCATTGCCCAGAGAAGATGAGTTTTTTGATAACCTCATTCATGCTCGCATTTTTTGGAAAATAGACTTGTGGTCAGGATATCACCAAGTCCGTATTTGACTTGCCGATATACCTAAAACTACATTCCGGACACGGTTTGGAAACTACGAGTTTTTGGTGATGCCCTTTGGGTTAACCAATGCGCCCGCAAAATTCATGACACTTATGGATAGTGTCTTGAAGCCATATTTGGGAAAATTTGTCATTGTTTTCCTCGTTGACATCCTAGTCTATAGTGCTTCTGAAGAAGAACACTTACAACATCTCAAGCAGGTGTTTGAGTTGTTATGCACAAACAAGTTATATGCCAAGGAATCTAAATGTGATTTTCTAAAAGATGAAATTTATTATTTAGGGCATGTTATTTCAGCTATAACAAGAAATAGTGTCTGCCTTAAAAACATGGCGGTATTATTTGTATGGTGCTCAGTTTGAGATTGTGTTTGACCATGAAAGCATCAAATGGTTTACACAACAAACAAATTTAAAGGGTCAAAAAGCCAGGTGGGCCAGATCCTTCAGGAATGTGATGCCAAGCTAAGGTATCGCAAAGGCCGATACAATGTATGGACAGACGCTCTAAGTCGAATGCCAGAGATCAATTCGCTATTGTTCACAGAACTTCGTAGTGAATTTTTAGGTTCTCTCAAAGGCAAATATGATCATGATGAAACATATTCCAAAGTATGGAGCCATGTTCAAAAGAGGGATCCTTATCACTCCAATGACGGTAGTGTACAGTTAACCTCCACACCTAGTTCTTCTTTTTGAAGTGATGAACTATAGCGATGGAAGCATTTTACCATCGACAAAGGGTACCTACTCTATAAGGGGAGAGTTTGTGTACCGATGGACACTGACATTCGACCCCAAATTCTTTATGAATGTCATTATAGTTCAAGTGCAGGGCACCCGAGGATTAGAAAAACTTATGCTCTCGTGTGACGACAGTTTTATAGGCCAAGTATACATGGCTTTGTTCAAGCTTATGTCTTGCATTGCCAAAAATTTCAAGTTAACAAAGCAGAGCACCTGAAAGCAGGAGGACTCTTACATCCTTTGGAGATTCCCAATGGAAAATGGGAAGCATCTCTTTGTATTTTATTGTGGGTTTACCACCCACTATACGAGGTCATGAATGGGTATGGGTGGTCGTAGACAGGTTGACTAAACTATGTAATTTTATTTCGACAAAATCAACGGTTAAGATACCAAAATCAGCCAAGTTATTTGTGGACAATCTATACAAATTGTATGGTTTTCCAAGTAACATTGTTATTGACCGTGATTCCAAGTTTAACAGCCACTTTTGGAGAGTTGTATTTAAATGATTGGGTACATAACTAAACCTCAGTACAACTGATCATCCAGAAACAGATGGTCAAACGGAACGGTTGCTAGAGGATATGCTAAGAGCATACATCAGCAAAAAAAGCAGTCAGACTGGGAAGAATAGTTACATATTCTCAGGTTTGCCTACAACAGTGCTAAGCATGTCACAACAGGTTTTAGTCCTTTCATGCTCATGTACGGGTCTCAACCTAGGTCACCAGTTATGGTCGGGTTGGCAACCAAAAAACTCTAACAGGTTAAGGATTTTCTCCAAGACCACATGGATATGCTGAAACTTGCTCGTCAAAATGTCTGGCAAGCACAGGATCGGTATAAGAAGTACGCTGATGAGAAACATCGGCAAGTTACCTTCGAAGAAGGGGAGGAAGTATTTTTACTTGTGCCAGAGCATTCAGAAAGTCTAAAAACTGGGCCGACACCTAAATTATCTTCCCGATATTATGGGCCTTTCAAAATACTAAAGCGAGTAGGTGATCGTGCCTACAAATTATTACTACCTTCACATTCTCGCATTCATCCAATGTTTCATGTAAGCCGTTTATGTAAGTGGTTACATGGGGATGACAATGTCATTGACCAACAGGTTTTGGTTGATTTCATTGAACCTACTACCCTACCGCATGAACCTAGACATGTTCTTGATTATCATGAGTTGCGTACACGGCATCAGGTACGTCAACAAGCCTTAATCAAGTGGAAAGAACGACCTGAAGAAGGTGCCACTTGGGAAAACATTGGTGTTCTTAAGAAGAAGTTCCCCACTTTTGTTTTCGAGGATGAAAACTCTTCTTAAGGGGGCGTAATGTCAGGACACCGGCAAGGCCGGACTAGACAAGGGCAGGGCCGGGCTAGGTGGTGTGGAATAGGGAGTCCAACTAGGGAAAAGGGCCAAGGGCTTTCCTATATAATGGGTGGTTGGGTGGTGGACTCTCAGGCTCTAGCTTCCCTTGCATTACAAAAATCATGGAGGTTCCATTTAGGCTAGAGGTATGCCTAAATGACTGGTGCATACTTTGCGTGAGAGTAAGTTGGATGCACCTCTGTCTAGTCGTACTTGTTCGGGTTCTTGCCATGCATCTTATGCATCAGATTGTTATGCTTTGGTTATGTCTAGCTCACATGATGTTGATGAACCTCAAATGTTTTATGAAGCAGAGAATTTAGAAAATTGGATGGCTGCCATGCAATCAAAATATGATGCACTTATAGAGAATGAGACATGGACTTTATGTAATTTGCCTCCTGGGAAAAATTCCATTGGTACAAAGTGGGTCTACAAGATGAAATGCGAGCCGGATGGTGAGATTGATCGTCATAAGTCTCCACTTGTTGTAAAAGGTTATGCACAGGAAAAAGGCATAGATTATGAAGAGACTTTTTCTCCCACTTGTCGTATGACTAGTGTGCATTTTCTACGTGCATTGGTAGCTTATTTTGGTTAGGATGTACATCAATCGGACATTGTTACTGCTTTCTTGAATGGTGACACATTTGAGGAAGTTTATGTAACGCGGCCTTGTGGATTTGTCAAGAAAGGACAAGAGGATAAGGTGTGAAAATGTAACAAAGCATTGTATGGGTTGAAGCAATCTCCTCGTTCTTGGTATGAGAAGGCTGACACTCATTTGGTCAAACAAGGATTTCGTAACAGTCCAACCAAAAGCTCATTGTATGTAAAGGGTGGGGGTAGTGTTCTTCTCATTGTGGTTTGTTATGTGGATAATTTTCTAATCACTCGACCAAATGAGAGACATATTGCTGAATTTAAGGCTAATTTGAATGCTACTTTCGAGATAATATATTTGGGGCTATTGCATCATTTCTTGGGTATCGAGTTTAAGCAGTGTGATGATGGTATTGCCTTGTGTCAAAAAAGTTACATAGAGACATTGCCACTCCCATGGAAATAGATTTGAAATTGAGTCTTGATGATACTGATGATCGTGCAGATGTCACTCTTTACCAAACTACTGTTGGATGCTTTATTTGTGTATGCAACACGAGGCCGGATATTAAATTTGGAGTCTCACAGGTTAGCAAATTTATGCATAGCCCAGAGTCTAAGCATTGGCAGTCTGTCAAGAGGATTTTTTTCCACTTGAGTGGTAATTTACATCCTGGCTTGTTTTATCTTCCAAGGGGGGGTTCATTGCCGCTAGACTTACACGCTTTTTTGGACTCAGATTAGGCTGGTTGTTTTGACACACGAGTGTCCACAAATGGTTTTTGTTTCATGCTTAGCAACTCATGCATATCATGGTTGAGAAATAAGCAACCTACTATGGCCACTTCTACTTGTGAGGCTGAGTACGCAGTGTTCATAGGTACAATTGAGTGTATATGGCTCAGACGCCTTATAGATGATCTAGGTGTTGGATAGTACACTACCAACACTATCTACACTGACACTCATAGCACACTGGTTGAACTCATTTTTTCATGCTCGCACAAAGCACATTGAGGTTCATTACCACTATGTCAAGGAGAGGCTCTCAGCACGCGAGATCAGCTTGGCTGCTGTGCCAACACAGGACAACCTTTCAGATCTTTTCACAAAGGCATTGTCTCGTGAGAACTTTGAAGCTTTCCACAAATCTTTGGGTTTACTCCCTTTTGTGGACTGATCATGTCCTCAAGGCATGGAACTTCCCTTTACTCTATGTGCCAACTCTCGTTCACCGCATCACTCAAGGGGAGATTTGCTACCATATACATGTGGTATTGATATGTGTGAAGGACCACCACAGTATTTTTTCCCTCATTGCATTGTATATATGCCTATCACTCTAGGTCTATCTATCTTTCCATTGCACACCAAGTACTATACTCTCTAATGTGTGCCTTGAGCTTCCTTCATCTTTTCCAAGCTATGTGTATTTTCTTGCAACCCTAATTCCAACATGTTTGTACTTTGTTCTAGCATAGTTCCCTGCCAAAACATTTGCCTAAATCTTCATTGATTTCTTCAGTTCCCATGACAATCTTCAACTTTTTTTTCACCTCCCCACTGAGAGGTATTGTCTTTGTGAGATTCTTCACGCAAACCCATGTGTGCTATAGAAGGAATCGGATCCTTTGTAGAAGAAGAATATTGTTGAGCTTTGATACCACTTTTATATGCTTGGAAACTGCAAGCAAGAAATCAATAGCAACACATGAACCACAACTACAAAATCATTTAAGTTTATGAGAGAGAGAGAGAGACAGAGAGAGAGAGAGAGAGAGAGAGTCAACACGGCACGGTAGAGTTCAATGTCCAAATGCACTGGCCTTGGTGCCCCTTTCGGTATTTCTTTATTATTATGCCACAGGGGTCCTTTGCTCTCAGACTTTGTGTCTACATTATTTGAAAAGTGAGGTCCAAGGGGATCTTATAAATTGTACAAGTGTTGCCCAAAGGTAGAGCCCCAAAATCACTTCTCTGAAAAGCGCTCCAAAAGCTAGCACCAAACACTCCAAAATCTACTAGTGCAATGTTTGGTGTCTCAAAGCTCATTATTGGGTTATCAATTTATTGGTGCCTTTGTAATGAATTTTGGATAGTTTGAAAAGACTACTAAGAAATGCATATCTGTTTCACTTAGGAAAGTCTATCTGCTTCACTTATTCTCAGCTATGTGTTGGAAATTGGCAAAGGAAAATGGGCTAAGATAACTATGTAAGATTGGTGAAGACTATTGTAGTGCAAACTTTTGGATATGCGTGAAATTAATTTCAAGTGTCTATGTTGATGGATAAAGTATGGATTTGGGTCAGCTTGTCTTCTTCATGCATAATTGCATACATGGCTAGGTCTGTGTGTGTGTGTGTTTCAATCACCTACTTGGCATTAAGAATTTCATTTTGAAAGTATTAGGGCAAGGGGGTGCACATGATGCAAGTGTTGGCCATTGTAGGGCCTCTAGCAGATGTGAGTGCAAAAGCATGGAGATCAAGAGATACTCTTGACAAAGATGATTCCGCTGTAGCCAAACAAGGTTCATGACTCCGCCAAATATGGAGACTCTTTCTACACATATAATGGCTGTACTCCATATGCTTGTGGGTTGCATCCATCATAGTTAGAGCTTCATTCCCCTCATCCCTTGTTAATAACTAAATGTAGCTTTTATTTCGTACCTCTTGCTCTACGTTCTTTTGCAATTTAGCATTATGGAGTCTTTTCTACCTACCTTTGCTTACAAGAGTTGTTGTCTTCTAGGCTTATGATAGTGATGAAGGATGCTAAGGGGTCCACTATGATAGAATTTCACGTTCATGTCCTCTGCATATCTCACTCACACACACACACACACACAGATGTATAGAGAGAGAGAGACGCATATCCTAAAGATACGAGTTATGTACATTGTCTTTTGGTAGCAACACACTACTATACATAAGTTATCCATGAGAGTGCACAATTGGAATAAGGAGATATCTACTTGTATTTTCATTATGTTTAATGACCAAATGTTTAGAGGTAGAGAACAGAGATTGTGACTCAATGAGATTTTGAATTTACAATATCTTCCGGTAGTTTGATCATCTAAGTTAGTAGAAAACTAATAGTAGTAACACAATGGTGAAATGAAACTATCATTTCTCCATCATAAGTTGACGAGCTACTTCGGATGACGCCATACACCAACAGTTAAAAAGACTAGATTACTAGAATCATGCCTTGAATAAGTTTTATTTGTGAAGGTTGGCATTAATAAAAAGAGACAAGGATATAGGAGTATTTGATATGCATAGTACTAGTTCAAATTGATTACAATCGCATGATTGATTGTATTTCATAAGATAGAACAAAATGTCTTTCCTATATTAGAGTATGTGTGAGAAGCTATCAAGATATGCTTATTATTTTGTATAATAAAAACAACATGTTAGTCCAAGCTCTAAATCCATTCCTTTTTTGTATTTTCAACACATGTTACAGATCAATGTTTAGAGACAGACTAGACTCTGAAACCCAAAGAATTATTAGTCTGAAAGAAACTAACGAATGTATTCGAATTAGATGAAGAAGATAATATATTGCATGTAGTCTTCAATGTCACAAAATTAGTTGATGATGTCACAAGGGTGACGGTGACCGATAGTAGCTAGCTGTGGGTGGAGTTTTCGCACAAGTGTTGGTGTGCTTCTTCAATGGTGCCAGAATAGATTAGGCAGAGACTCTCACTTGGATCAAGTACTTTTTTATCAGGTTTAACTTCAATAGTGGACTTGAAAGCGCAAAGAATTGGAAACTTGTATCCAAATCATCCAGATTAGGTGAGCACACGAAAAACTTCAAGCGCTGCAGCTGCACCCGTGATGTATCGGGGAGAGGCAGGCACCAGCCCTGGTGGCGGGATCAGGTGGAAGGCCGTCATCCATATCGGCCTGCTGCCTGCAACAACCGGGAAGAATAAAGCGCAGTTTACCGATGCAGACCAGGTGCGGCTCTGCACTAACAAATTCCACGCAATTAGACACAGTACATAGCGTTAACAAATAATTATTGCAACAGTGTTAATAGTCTGGCAACCATAATTTAAAAGAATAATAGATAAAACACATGCCGCAGCGGCATCGGCTGCGTCTGGGCTGGAAGCACCGCATGTGCTATGCACACATGAAGCGCTAGTGCCACCATCATCATCACCATAACCTTCTTATTCATGCCAAAACCTGTCCTCCAGTGATCCATATTGACTAGACCGTTTTTCCTTCACTACACTGATCGAATGAATGAATAAAATGCCATAAAGTGACCTTTATATACATAATTTCGTATGCCACCGTACTGGCAGCTTTCAATTCATATTGCCTCGAATCGAGACTCCTTTGCAGGCAAAGTTTGAGGATCCATGCACTCCACTACAAAATCTTGTTTTCATATGTGCAAATCCAGCCCACAACCTCACCTAGAATAACAAAATCTCATTGCTAACCACTCAACCATGCGCAGATGGTTGCCTCCAGTGCGATTCTCTCTCTATATATAAACCATGTTTTTCTTCTCCGCTACCCTAGTGCTCGCCATTTATCCCCTTCCTCGCCTGACATCCGTTGCCTCCCCTCACTTCCCCTCCAGCACTCGCTAATTTTCCACTTGCCTCACTACGCTCAACCGAATGGCCTGAGTATCATGCCTGTCAATTCTCACAACCGCGTCCACGTTCACGGGCATCTTCCAAGATTCCTTTCACTTTTGGAATTTTCCCCAGCCTGTACCCCCTACTACTTGCTCATTTATTGTTCGTAACAGGCAATAGTTTTAATTTTTCTGAAACGGGAGGGGACCTACTTGCGTACCAAAAATACATCCAAAAAATATTTTCTCCCAAAATCTTGGCAAACCTACATATGAGAAATTATAGAGCTAAAGTGACTAAATTCGAAGATTTTTACACAACTTCTCTAGAATATTTTGTAGGGTTTTTCCACCTTCAAATTTAGAATCACAAACAAGTTCGAATTAGCTTTGTTATATCGTGGTTGATTGTGAGTACTACAAACTAACAATAACAATGATGGCATATGATTTCCCCTTTGTTATGTCTTTATTTACCTATAGATACTGCATGTCTCTATGTCCGTATATTCTGGAAAAGTTTCCTACCAACTCTATGTCGGCTTGTTCTTGACGTTCCTCTCTTTCTTGTGGTGCAGCTCTAAAAATAGAATCAACTCAAACTTACATCCCATTTACTGAAGACTTAAGACAATCAACAAAAAATATTGTGTTAAGACTAATAACTAGCTCTAAACTTCTAAACAATTTACGAGTATGACTTGATATATAGTAACGCTCCAATTTGAAGCCTCTTCTCTTTTCAACGACAATAACTTCTATCAAACAAGTACAAATATCGAGCCTTAAATGAAAGTCATTGTGCGGCAATCAAGATCATCAAGCACAACCACACTTCCTTCAACATCATAAGTATTAAATTATTGATCCACCCATCAACATTATTTCAAGTTGCACATAATGGGAATAGACAACCTATAAAAAATTCACGTTGTTTAGAGAGACTTAAAAAGACATAACTATAGGACTAGGATCAAAAACTGAAATCATGTATGTAGAATAGTTTCTTATGATCAAGGGGGATTAAAGTTGCAAACATCTAGCATTGCTAAAGTTGAAGTTGCAAACCTTTTGTTCAAAGTCAATTTCAAAGATAACCACAATTGAGATTTTGGCGCATACACCGACCATGAAGAGGAGATGCTTTCTCAGAGGACCAAGAAATCAAGTCTTTGCTTGTATTAGTTGTTTTGAATATTTTGGCTAGACTTTGCCAGATTCAAGAAGCTTTGTATTAGCAATTTGATGATGTTGAAGGTTCCCTATTGAGCTTCTACTTGTGTAGCTTCATTCAAAAGAATATTTTTGTAGATGCTTGCACATAATAATTTTGTAGACACTTGCACAGAATAGTTTTGTAGACACTTGCAGAAGAGGTGAGTGAGAAGTAGATGACAATCACTACTATGAGCTATCCATGCGTGTGCTTGCAGTTTCCTAGGAAAAGCATAGTTCTACATTCAAAACATTATTTTTCTCTTAGTTTGATGCTAGTGGTTTCCAGGGAAAAGCTCAGCCACCATGTTTGAGGCTGCAAGGCTCCATGTTTTTGAGAGGTCGCATGGTCCTAATCGGCTGCGTTCGAAATAGAATCTTATTCTTAGTTTGATGTTATTTTAAGTAAAAATAATACGCATGACCAGCGTTTTATCAGCGGTTGTAGGAACAAATAATCTCGATAATCTAATTACAAAAAAGATTTTGCGATTGTCTATAAAACATTGAGACAAAGCAAGAGAAAAAAACGAAGGTGTAGCAGGTCACAAACGCTTCTAGTATATGCCTAGAGTTGTGGCAGCCCTAGATAGAGATCTAGGAAAGCCAGGTCAAATCGAAAGGCCTCGCAATCATGGATGCTCTCTGCAAAATCAAGAGTTGTCAGTATAGTGATATTCTACGAGTTTGGATTTAAATAGTGCATGCCATAGCAGTCCAACAATAGTCAACTTGCAGTGCATCAATTCGAGCTCTCTGTAGATCCTAAGTAAATTGTTTTACCTGACTAGTTAGCTCTTAACGAGTTAGTAGAATCTTTTGAGCATCTCCCTATGGTGGGCTATGGTGTCCAGACACGAACACAAACCAGAGATTTCTAGTCTGTGAGACTAGCATGATCACCGACTATATTGTATATTTTGGATGCTGTCATCACTTATCCAGTGTTTCAGACCACTAGGCATGGAGACTTTTCCCGAAGTGGGCCTATCTTCCCACGGTTGAAGGATTTATTCCTCCTCCCATCAGTTGGGTTTTGCCGTTGCTTTTCTTCAACTCAAAAGGATAACAGGTCCCCGCTAAGAGCCGGGTCACCCTCTCGTCTGTGAGCAAATCTCTCCAATAGAGTGCAGACCAATCTTGTCTCATTAGCATGCCATGCATTAGGCAAATAATGGGGTCTAGGAGAGCCTCTTTATTTGGCAGTTTAAGGAAGTCAAACCTTTAGTATAAGAAAGTAATCAAAGGACAGCTTTTGAATTCAAACTTGCAAAACGGTTAGTTTATTTGAATTCAAAGTTTTTCTCCAAAATGAAATTTAAAATCTAGCAGGTAAAACCATATCATGTAGCATATATATGGAAAGAGGTCGACGCGTAGATTGCAGATCTATGATCTCCGCTCAAATCAGAGATCATATGTGGGAGTTATGGAAGTCCAAAAATCATAAAATTATTCACTTTTTTTTGGGGGGAAAGTGCATCCTTTTACAACTCTTACACATCTCTTACACACCCACCATTCTTGCACACATGGCATACAAGTATTTGACAAAATGTTAATCACCTCCATAAGCTCATGCCAAATAAAGAGGCCCTCCTACACGCCATCCTCTTCCCAATGTGGAGCACTAGAGAGAGAATCATTTCAAAGTCTCTCCTCTCATCTGTGAGCAAATTTGTAAGGCTCGTCTCAATAGCTTGATGTGCACATTCTTAGGCTCTAATCTTCTAATGTTTGGCAAAGAAGATTCAAAATGTTGGCTTCTTAATGATTTGAATATTCTTGACCTTGAAACAATGACGTGGGATGATGTCAAAGCAGTAGGAACACTGCCTTCTCGTCGTTCTCATCATACAACTATAGTTCAAGCATGCCATTATCTACTTGTAATTGGTGGTAGTTCTCATTCAACCTGCTCCAATGACCTTCATGTTCTTGACCTAGAGAGTATGGAATGGTCTCATTCTCAGCCACAAGGAGTGACACCAACACCTCAAGCAGGTCATGCAGGCGTCAAAGTTGAAAATAGTTGGTACATTATCGATGGTGAATACAATAAAAGAGGACATTAATTATCCATAGCTAAGAAAATTCAATGATGTATCGGCAGGGTAACTGAACCCTAAACCCTAAACCATCCTTTTTCCTCCTTGGCCAAACCAAGGATGATTACATTATTGCTCTACCTTTGGAGGAAGTTATTGAGAAGACATATGCCGTGTCTATCACCATTTGTACCGTGAAATGACAAGGTTCACCAAGATCTACAGTGACAGGTCGATCTCCATGGTGACATGGGTGAAGTTACATGATGCATCTTCATCCATGGTTCAAGGTGATATCAAATGTTGTGTCTTTATTTTCTCCATCCATGTCTTTATTTCTTGATACATGCTATTGATCGCGTCACGATTTATCATAAAATATTTCACATCATTTTATGATCATTTTATGATGGTATACTAATATGTGTGATGGTCTTCATGTGAATCATCCATGTATAGATTATAAGATTTACCAAGCCATTATCTTCTGACTAGTCGTTGTCTTTGAGCTTTTGTAGATTTTGCATTTCCTCACAAAAATAGCGTCTCTGATGACATGATGATAATTACTATTTTACAGTTTTTATTTATTTTGAAAAAAGTATCTCTGATGCCATGGCACTTAGAGCAATGATGATTTCTATTTCAAAATTCTTATAAGCATCTCTTATGCCATGGTGAATAGTGTGATACCATGGTACATAAAGCCATGATGATGACAAGGTACACCACGAAACCTTGTTTGTCAGACTGACGTGATATTCATCTACATGATAGTAATCTTAAAGGCCCCATATCTTTCTAGTTATATCTTGCCTCTCGGATGATGGCACTCGGACTGCTTTCGTAACATGGTTCAGTCTTGACTCTAGATGCAAGTCCCCTCACTAGAGCTACGACCACCCCCAACAATCGGCCACATGTTCACAAAGAAGATCTATTTTTACTTTTGTATTTTTTCCTTGAGAATGCTAGTTAAATTCTTGTAATGTTTGATGGCGGGCTATAAATAAAGTGTGTTTCTATGTTATAAGTAGTGCTCACTTATTAGTGGCTAATGGCGCCAGATGATGATCCTTCCACATAGTGATTGTAAGGGTTATGACTCAAACTGACTTCTTATGTGAATTTTACGTAAGGGAATGGTCATGCATGTCCACGGGGCTTGGGTTTAGCGCATGGTAATCATAGTGGATGGTTTACTACATGATAATCACCGCACATGTTTCCATATCTTGTTATATGTATTGCTTATTTTGGCTCTATTTGATTCAATCAGATGCAAGTTTGCATATACTCTTAGTGTATGAAAGTCTCAACAAGTTACAGTATTTGGAAAAATATTACTCGTCGCTCTTGTCATGAAAACTTCATTTGATGTCCATCATTAATTACATTTATTTGTGCAGTTTGACATTTTATGCGTTGTACATAATGATTTTACTAATTCTTTTGTTGGTGATGTGATAATTCACCTTTTATTAATTAAAGTTGTGACAAAGTTTATGAGTATTTGGGAGCCTTGAAAATTTTGATATTTAATGGCAGCATGGTTGATATCATTCTATTGCACCCTTGTAATAGGTATTTCATGGGGTTATCGTTGTTCTCATCTTATTGCAGCCTCGTCATCATTCGTGTTATGGTTGTTACCATCTTACTGCATGCACCCTCGTCATCATTGGTACCATGGGTGTTATCGTCTTATTACACCCCCCCTCGTCATTGGTGATATGGTTGTTATCATCTTATTGCATGCACCCTGGTCGTCATTTGTGCGTATTATCATTCTCGTCTCATCAAGGATTTGGCAGTTGTGACTATGCACTATGGTTGATATCATTCTATTGCACCCTTGTAATTGGTATTTCATGGTGCTATCATTGTTCTTGTTTTATTGCATCCTCATCGCTATTGGTGCTATGGGTGTTATCGTCTTATTTCACACTCTCTTCATTGGTGCTATAGTTGTTATCATCTTATTTCATGCACCCTCAAGCTGCAACCTCATTATCATTGGTGCTATGGGAGTTATCGTCTTATTGCATGCACCCTCAAGCTGCAACCTCCTTATCATTGGTGCTATGGGAGTTATCGTCTTATTGCATGCACCCTCAAGCTGCAACCTCATTATCATTGGTGTTATGGGAGTTATCGTCTTATTGCACCCTCGTTGTCATTCGTGCTATGGTAGTTATCATCTCATTGCATGCACCCTTGTCGTTATTGGTGCTATGGTGCTTATCATTATCTTTAACAGGGATTGGTAGTTGTGACTATGCACCACTAGTGTTCCATAGAATTTATGTACAAACTTTGTGCACATGTGATTGCATTAACGTTACGTTTGTTTCTGTGTCGTCTCTAGAGCACCATGGCGAACCGTCTCTAAGGAAAATGTGATGTGGTCATTGTTTTAACCTTCATGTTTTCATCTGTTTCATGGGTTGATGTCATTTACAGGATAAAATTCACATCAAGCAGCATGTAAAAGGACTCAAAGATATTGCAGCTCCTCAATGATATTGAAGCTACTACTCAAAAATATTGAAGAATTTGCATCAATTCAATTATAGGGTTAGTAAACTTTCAAAGACGCTTGAAAGAGAACATTATATATTATGGAATGATGTAGCTCTTGGAAAATGAATTTTGTAAACTTTGAAATTGCTAATATAATAGTGCATGTATATGGTGCTATGGATTTTTCCCTTGTACCCAAGGGTTTTTTCATCCACAGTTAGGGACTCCTATTTGAGTGGGGGTGTTGGAGTTATATATACCAACCCCTATGCCTTATATAGCCATGAGTCCCCAATATATATGTGTTCTCAGTGGGTGCTCTACACACACCTTTTGGGGTTACCAACTCTGAGTTGTCTCGCTCTCTCTTCCCCTCTGGCATATCTCGTGTCCATCTTCCTCCCTTGTCAATGATCTCATCAAGGGTTAGCTTTTCCCTTTCAAGAAAATGGAAAATATCATTTACAGACTTCCACACACGAGGGAACTTAAGTCCAAGAGCTTCTTCGTTACCTCTATAGGTGGTAATGTCACCCACCTTTTCCACAATTGAAAATCAATGGAACGTTGAAAGTGAGAATAGTATGACACCACCCATACATATTTTATTACGATGATCCTGTGTAGTTTCAGATGCCTTCTTGTCCTTTGATAGCTCAATTGTGTCACCATGGAGACCAACACTCTACAGGATAGCTTCGAGTTCTCTTATGCAGTAGCCTTCTAAGCATGGGCATTATGCTCAAGGCTAGGCCATCCATAGAGTGAGCACACAAAAGTGAGCTCTCAAGAATGAATCCTCTTTGCATAAAAAGGCTTCTTATAAAGACATGGACTCCAAGTGTTTCTACTATGGAATTAAATTGAGACCTCTACCTTATATAATTTGGAATACCTAAATGAGTCCAGACCTTATACAATGTAAATAAATAATATTTTGCACATCCATAGCTCATCCGTAGCTTGGTGCATAATCGATGTAGCACGTGTTTTCTCCACTCTGCTCGTACTCTATCTTCTTTGGCATGGTCCTCTCTTGTTCCCTCTACTTTTTTTCCTCGTGACGAAATTGTTTTTTACTTCTTCAATATTCCATGTGGAAAATCATGGACATTCCATTTAGGCTAGAGGTTTGCCTAAATGGCTAGTGCATACTTTGCGTGACAGTAAATTGGATGCACCTTTGTCTAGTCGTACTTGTTCAGGTTCTTGCCATGCATCTTATGCATCACACTACAAGAGGTCCCTTGAATTCCGGCGCCACATTACCGGTGTCACTGGCGGGCGTAGGGATATGTGTGTGTATTTATGGAGGGAGCTAAGGTTTTTTTTAAAATTGGATTTTAAAATTTCCGATGCCTCTTCCGCATGTATTCCGACGACAGTACGAATGTGCATACCGACGCCTCTTCCGGTTGCTGTACCGATAGCTGTACTGACGACACCTGCAAAAATCACAACCGTGGGCTTTCTCTGCGCATTTCTCTTTGTTCTTGCATGTTTTCTCAAGTTCTCCTCTTCCCCATCTCTCACAGATCTCTTGCGATACATGCTGTCGGAGGTGCTAATCTTGCTTGTGGGTTAGCGCATAACACTAAGGTAAGATTGTTTTCATCTTTACTTGTAGATTTAGGGTTTAGGGTTTAATTAACCTTGTGTTTGTGTGTGCGTTTTTGTAGGTTCCACGACTTTTACAACAACTTTCATTGCTCAAATAGGACGAATGTGAGTGTTCAAACCTTTAAATGCATCTTAAGTTTATTTAAATTACTTTGTATAATTTCATGCTTTAAACTTTGAATGCTAAAAGAAATTAGGATTTGTTATGTGAAATTTCATTTTAAATTATGGAAAAAATTTGATTAATTTTATGAAAAAACCTTGTTTTGAAGGAATGTTTTATTGAATTATGTCGTTTTTCAAATTATGTAGTTGATGAGGTTTATGTTTTAGGTTACGTTAAGTTAAGCTACATTGTTATGTTAAGTTATATGTTAGGTTATCTTATACGTTAAGTTAGATTAAGTTAAGTTACGTTAGGTTAAGTTATATTAGGTTAGGTTAGGTTAAGCTACGTTAACTTAGGTTAGGTTATCTCATATGTTAAGTTAGGTTAAGTTAATCTACGTTAAGTTTAGTTACATTAGGTTAGGTAAAGCTACATTAGGTTAAGTTAGGTTAAGCTATGTTCGACAATACGGCAAGCCATAGATCTTACCCACAGTGCATATTAAAAACAACATAATGGCGATACATTCGTCAATACGGCAAGCCATAAAGCTTACCCACAACACATATGCAATGTGGGCAAGCTCTATGTCTTTCTGTATTTCCAACGGCTCGCCATTCTGTTGTTTATATGTGCGCGAGCGGTTTTGATCAAGTCCTAAAATAGCACCGTGGCGAGCAGTTTGGCAATATGGCAAGCCATAGATCTTTCTTACAATGCATATGCATTGTGGGCAATCTTTATGGCTTGCCATATTGCCAAACGGCTCACCATGGTGTTTTCTATATGTTTGCAAGCGATTTTCAAGCGCTAAAATTACCTCGTGCCCCTAAAAACAACACAATGGCGATCCGTTTGGCAATATGGCAAGCCATAAAGCTTGCCCACAAGGCATATGCATCGTGAGCAATCTCTATGGATTGCTATAGCCTACGGCTCGCCATTGTGTTGTCTATATGTCTGCGAGCAATTTTCAGGCCATAAAATCGCTTCGCAACTCTAAAAACAACACAATGGTGAGCCATTTTCCAAATTGGCAAGCCATAAAGCTTGCGCGGATTGCATATGCATTGTGGGCAAGTTGTATGGCTTGTCATTTTGCTAAATGCCTTACCATTTTGTTGTTTTTATGTTAGGTTAGGTGAGATTATAGGTTAGGTTAGAGCTATCGACGGCATAATAGTTGAAAAAATACACACGGACTTCGAATATGATTTGTGTACTTCTAAAAATGCAAACCGTACTTCGGTTAGGTTAGGTTACAAGTTAGGTAGATGTTATAAGTTAGGCTGCATTAAGTTAAGTTACGTATAGGTTTTACGTTAGGTTAGGTTATAGGTTAGGCATAACGATTATAGGTTAGGTTAGAGCTAGCGTCAAATTAATAGTAGAAAAAACGCAATCCGACTTCGAAGATGACTCGTGTACTTCTAAAAATGCAAACGGACTTCGGTACCTCGCTTAAAACGGACTTCTGAATCATTTGTCAGTACCTCGATTAAAGCTATGTGAGGATGAGTTCTTTCTGTAAACCTGAACCCTGTCTCTCGCTTAAAACACACACATAAGACTGCCTACGAGCGACAGGCTAACAAAGATTGAAGGCGCCTTGAAGGAATCCATGGAAGCTGCGTGATGATGAGTTCCAAACCTAAATCCTTTCTCTAAACCTCGCTTAAAACACACACATACACACATACACGTAAAAAAAGCATGTCACGATGCATAGAGGAGAATACGTATGTGTGAGCGTGAGGACGCATGCGTAAGAAGCATGCATCAACACCGTGTTGGAGCTATATATGGCTCACTCTACTAAACTTGGTCCCACCTATATATTTGTATCTTGTCCTCAATATGAATCAGTCTTTGGGAGCGTATATGGTGTGTCTCTTGTCTCGTCTCTCTCTCTTTCTCTCTACATCTCAACATGGTATCAGAGCGGTAACGATCACGCGTCGATTCAATTCATGGGGACACAACAGTATGTGTATGCGATTCGCATGTAAGATTGAAAATTGCTACAAATCTTATTTTTGAGCGTTGATTCTTGTTAACTGTGGTTCTTTTGTGTTAAGAAGAATATGATTAGTGTTTTATGTGGCGTTTATTTCTAATCAATATAATCATTGATTACGTTTTCTTGTTGAGGACACTCTGAACTTCATCTCAAATTTTCTTGCTATTCTGCTCAAAATTTGGAGAAACGGAAAAAGCGCAATGGAGCAGAGCGCAATGGCACTTTTCATCCAAAACTTATTCGTCTCCTCGAGCTCTTAGATTTGAGTTCTAGGTTTGCGTCAATCGGACTTCGCAACTGAAAGTTATGCTATTTTTACTGCAATTGAGCTTGACGCAGCTTTCTTCGCCCTACTTCTTTGTGAAGCGTCCGCGATTGTTTTTCTTATTTTGGCATTAACTTTTTTGAGAATATTTAGCTTTTTGCTATTCGTATTGTGGCCGTCAATCTTGCGTCTCACGCCACTCTATTTTGAGGACTCGTTTATTATTAACGTCTCCTTTACCCTGCCTTTTTTGGGTGACGTCTCTCACATCTTTCGACGTTCCTTGAGCATCCTTCTTACGTTTATCGTGGATAGAACGCAATACTCATATCTCTCTCATTCTCAATTGCGGCCTTCACCATATATGGTGTGCAGATTCTACGATCTTATCTTATACAAGATATGGCTATGAATATTCTCGTCAACGGCTTTCCTTCTGGCCAGCGTTCTGTTCCTCCTTTCCAAGTTCAAGGATTTCCAGGCTGGAAAGCAAAGAGGTTGTTAATTCTTGAAGGCGATGAACACTCGGATGTTGTTCTTGGAAATCGTGTTTGTCCGCCTCAGCCTATTGATACGGATAATGATAACGTGCTTATCACTGAAGGACCTATATTTGAAGATTGGAATGTTGCCTATACAGATTGGCAACGACGTGACGAAGCAGCTCGTCAGTATATTCTTTCTGCTCTTACTGATTGCCTTTTGCTTGATATGTATGAACAGCCTACTTCCCACGACGTATGGAAGTACGTTATTGCAAACTTTCAGAAGAAATCTGTTATAGAAATACTTTATTTGAGAGGGTTGCTTAACAAGTTACAATATGAAGTTGGTACTGCCATGACGTGAAATATTGAATCTTTCAAATCTATTATTAATCAACTTGTTGCTACCGGTGATCCTGTTCCACAAAAGCAACTGATTACACTTCTCCTTGATACGGTGAAGGACTCTTCTTATGATAACATTGTTACTATTCTCTCTAATAAAGATGGTCTTGATTTCGACCAAGCCTGCATGTCTTTAATTGAATACTCTCAACGTCAAGAACGTCGGAATGCTGGTCATGATACAGCTCTGATTTCACAAGAGGACTCTGAGTCACAACAGATGGAACATGCTTTTTATGCTCGAAGGCGTCCATTTCAACGAGGAAACCGCAGAGGTCGCCGTCGCGGTAATATTTTCTCTCGTCTCAAATTTCCTAATAAGCAATGTTCGTACTGCAACAGAAATGGCCATACTGAAGATGATTGTTGGGCACGTCAATATGATGAAGAACACAATATTACCATGAAACAACCACGTTTATCTAGAGACTCTTCTTTTTCTTCTTGTGAATATTGTGGACGATCTGATCATCCCACTCATATGTGCTATAAGCGTCGATTCGACACAGATCGGAATAGAGCATATGCTACTGAATATCGAAACAACATTGTACCAGAAACAAGCTGAATCCTATGTTCAGTTGCTCCAGACAGAATACTTCATGTACGTGATGGATCACTTTTTAATGTCGATTCTGGTGCTACAGGAAATATGACATATCAGTCTAAGTGGCTCCATAACTATCATCCACTGCCAGTTCAACGTGTTGTTTATCTTGCTGATGATACTACTTGTCAAGTAAAGGGTATTGGAGACTTATATCTTGGCACCTTATCTTCTTCCACTAGAATTTTGCGAGGAGTATTATATGTACCAGATCCTCAACGTAATCTTCTTTCAGTTGCTAGACTTGTTGATCTTGGTTTGTTTGTTGGATTTGATCATACCAAATGCCGAAGTGAGAAAGATGGATAGACTATAGCCACTGCTCCTCGAAACGGTAATTTGTTTGGACTCTCTCTCAGCGATGCTGTAGCAAATATTGTCACTGCTCCAGATGATCATGATTGCAAAGTATGGCATCACCGTTTTGTTCATGCTGATTTCTCAAAACTCCTTGATCTTCAACATCGTGATCTTGTTCATGGCATGGATCTTCAAGCCCATCCCCATATGGGAATTTGTGAATTTTGTGCTCTTGGGAAACACAATCGTAAACCCTTTCCTCTTTCAAATAAAACTCATTCTCATGACATATTGGATCTTGTTCATACTGATATATGTGGGCCTCTACCTTCTTCGAGATCACAATATCACTACTTCATTACTTTCATTGATGATTTCTCAAGGTATACGACTGTATTTCTACTTAGACAAAAATCTGAAGCCTTATCTGTTTTCAAACAATTCCACAAGGCTGCGGAACTTCAAACTGGTCTTCGCCTTAAGAAGCTTCGTAGTGACAATGGAGGCGAATATGTTTCTTGAGAGTTTGTGAGTTACTGTGCTGACAGTGGAATTCATCATGAACACACTATTCCATATTTGCCTCAACAGAACGGTGTTGCTGAACGAAAGAATCACACTATTCTCAATGTTGTAAGATGTATGCTGATTCATTCTGGCTTATCTCGTGTTTTCTGGGCTGAAGCTACTTTGACAACAACATTTATTCAGAATCATCTTTCTACTACTGCACCCTCTGGTAAGATACCCATCACAGCATGGACAGGTGACATTCCTTCTGTATCTCATTTTCGAACCTTTGGATGTATTGTTTATATTCATGTTCCCAAAGAAACACGAACAAAGCTTGATGCTCCGGGTATTAAAGTTATTTTTATTGGATATTCTGACACTTCCAAAGGCTACAAATTCTATGACCCCTCCTCCAAGAAAGTAATTGTGAATCGTGATGCTACTTTTAACGAACAACTTATGGGAGACTCATGGTCCATGGATGATTCTGATGATACTAAATCATTGCTTCAGGATTTTCCATTTCTTTCAGATGATGAAACTCTTCGTATAGAGCAACTTTCCTCTTCACAACCATCCATTCCAAATGTTGCCAATGATGATATTGATATTTTTGTTCATCTGCCTATTGAGTTTGAACATGGCTCATGTCATGTTTATGATGACAATATTGCTGATAATTCGTTTTCTACTTCTGAAGATCCCGTTACTTATGATGAAGCTATCTCTTCACCACAAAAGGATCAATGGCAAGAGGCTATGGAAGCAGAGTACGATTCTCTTATCTCTAAAGGTAAATGGATACTAACTGAATTACCTCTTGGTCGTACAGCTATTAAATGTAAGTGGGTGTATAAGACAAAAGGAAATTTATATGGAACAACCAGAAGGATTTTTTATTCCAGGTAAAGAAGACCTTGTTTCTCAACTCCATAAGGCACTATATGGTCTCAAACAAGCTTCGCGAGCCTGGTATACAAAATTTGATCTTTTTCTGACCTCTAAAGGATTCATCTCTTGCTCGACAGATCCCAACTTATACATAAAATGCCAAGGTAGCAATTTTGTGATTCTTGCTCTTATGTGGATGATACAATCCTTGTTTCCAATGATTTGGGATTTCTTTAGCAAGTGAAAAAGTTATTGTCTTCTGCATTTTTGATATGGTGGATCTTGGAGAGATTCACTCTTGTCTTGGAATTCACATCCAACGGAACCGTACAAAAGGTATTTTATTCCTTCGACAGTCAAAGGTTATTGCAGATACTATTCAAAAATTTGGTATGAATCTGCACATTCAGCCAACACACCTTGTCTTGCGAGCTCTACGAAGAACACTTCTGACAATGGCAGTCAACTTGTCACAAATCAACCTTATGCTAACTTGATTGGATGTCTTCAGTTTGTTGGCATGAACACTCGTCCTGATATTCTGTTTGCTGCTAATTATCTTGGACAACATGTTGCATGTCCTTCTCTTAAGCATTGGTCTGCTGCAAAGCGTGTATTGAAATACTTGAAAGGCACTATAGATTTTGGTTTAGTCTATCAACGACAACTCACATCGGATTCTATGCAATATCTTTCTCTTTTGGGTTACACAGATGCAGACTGGGCAAGCTCACATTTATCTATTTGATCTACTAGTGGAAATTGCTTCTTTATAAATGGTTGTCTTGTTTCTTGGACCAGCAAGAAACAACGTTGTGTTGCAGTTTCTACGACTGAGTCAGAATATGTTGGGGCATCACTTGAAGCTCGTGGGTTGATTTGGCTTCGACAAATGCTAGTTGATATTGGTCACTCTCCTCTTTCTAGCACACCTTGCGGTGTGACAACCAAAGTGCCATTAGTCTTCCAAAAGACTATGCTCAACATAATAAGTCAAAGCACATTGCTGACCATTATCATTATGTCAGGTATGAAGTACACAAAGGAACCATTATGGTTGAACACTGTCCAAGTGACCAGATAATTGCAGACATTTTGACCAAAGGCCTCAATGAGTCACGTTTCATCCTCTTGCGCTCGGAGCTTGGAGTTGCTTCGGCCTCACTCTTTCTAGATTAGCTTCTTTGCTATTGTAATAGCTTTTTACATATGACATTGTAATCTTTTAGGTACCATGCACTATGCACACTCCACATTTGCACATTGTGATATCTAAGTCACTTGAATATTTGTACATAGATGCACAATTCACTTTCACATCATCACCACTGGTTCATATTTTCACATTGTATAGGGGCTTGGGTTTTTCCCTTGAACTCCCCAAGGGTTTTTTCATCCAAATCTAGAGACCTTTGTTTGAGGGGGGTGTTGGAGCTATATATGGCTCACTCTACTAAACTTGGTCTCACCTATATATTTGTATCTTGTTCTCAATATGAATCAGTCTTTGGGAGCGTATATGGTGTGTCTCTTGTCTCGTCTCTTTCTCTTTCTCTCTACATCTCAACACACTGGCACCTGCACGTCCTTAGTTGAAGGCTTCAAGCCTTCAAACGTGATCAACGGGCCCCATATAAATAGGTTTTCCTCGTCCATCGCTATGATAGACATGTAGCAGCACTGGCACCTGCACGTCCTTAGTCGAAGGCTTCAAGCCTTCAAACGTGATCAACGGGACCCATATAAATAGGTTTTTCTCAAGGACTGCTACCCGTTTATGGCTGTGATAGACCCTCGGCACCTACACGTCCTTAGTCTAAGGCTTTAAGCCTTCAATATGATTAGCGGCCAGCCATCAAGTCTCAAGAATAGGGAAACCACTTTATCAAGACGCTGCGAGCATCGCTTGTCTGGAAAGGCGAGAGAGAGATTGTCATGAACTTCCTTGAGAGAGGAAAGAGGACATCGCTCCACCTCCACAGCCGAAGTACTCCTCTGCTTTGATACCATGTTAAACTATGAGAGAGGAAGAGAGGATGAAGAAGACAAGCCGCAAGATGTACAACCCCAAGTGTGTCTGATGATCACACATAACAAGTTTATATAGAGGGGACCAAGATGAAAAGGGTGCTATATATATACAGACATTATATATAGCTCAAGAAGTACCATTGGTACAAAGTGGGTCTACAAGTTGAAACGTGAGCTAGATGGTGAGATTAATCGTCATAAGGATTGAATTGTAGTAAAAGGTTATGCACAGCAAAAAGGAATAGATTATGAAGAGACTTTTCCTCCCACTTGTCATATGACTACTGTGCATTTTCTATGTGCATCGATCGCTTATTTTGGCTGGGATGTACATCAATCCGACATTGTTACTCCTTTCTTGAATGGTGACATATTTGAGGAAGTTTATGTAATCCAGCCTCGTGGTTTTGTCAAGAAAGGACAAGAGGATAAGGTGTGCAAATGTAACAAAGTGTTGTATGGGTTGACGCAATCTCCTCGTTCTTGGTATGAGAAGGTTGACAGTGATTTGATCAACAAGGATTTTGTAACAGTCCAACTTAAAGCACATTGTATGTAGAGCGTGAGGGTAATGTCCTTCTCATTGTGGTTCTTTTTGTGGATGATTTCCTAATCACTCGAGCAAATGAGAGACATATCGCTTAATTTAAGGTTAATTTGAATGCTACTTTTAAGATGAAATATTTGGGACTATTACATCATTACTTGGGACTATTGCATCATTACTTGGGTATAGGTTTAAGCAATGTGATGGTGGTATTGCATTGTGTCAAAAAAGTTACATAGAGACATTGCCACTTCCATGGAAACAGGTTTGAAATTGAATCTTTATTATGCTGATGATCCTGCAGATATCACTCTTTACCAAACTGCTGTTGAATGTATGCAACACGTGGCCGGATATTCAATTGTCAGTCTCACAGGTTAGCAAATTTATGCATAGCCCAGGGTCTAAGCATTGACTGGCTGTCAAGAGGATTTTTTTGCCACTAGAGTGGTACTTTACAGGCTGGCTTGTTTTATCCCAAGGGGGGATATGTGCCGCCAGACTTACATGCTTTTTTGGACTTAGATTGGGCTCGTTGTTTTGACACACAAGTGTCCACAAGTGGTTTCTGTTTCATGCTTGGCAGCTCATGCATATCATGGTTGAGCAAGAAGCAACCTACTACCAGTTGTGAGACTGAGTACAGGCAAGTCTTCATAGAGACAATTGAGTTTTGATGCTCAAACACCTTATGGATGATTTGGGTATTGGATATGACACTGCCAACACTATCTACACCGACACTGCCAACACTATCTGCACTGACACTCTGAGCGCATTGGCAGTTGCGAGGAACCCATTTTTTCATGCATTGACACTATCTATCTACACTGACACTCTGAGCGCAATGGAAATTTTCATCCAAAACTTGTTCATCTTCTCGAGCTCTTCGATTTCAGTTCTAGGTTTACGTTTTCTTGTTGACGACGCCCTGAACTTCATCTCAATTTTTGGGGGTCTTTTGCTCAAAATTTGGAGAAACGGGAAAAGTGCAATGGAAAGTTTTCATCCAAAACCTGTTCGTCTTCCCGAGCTCTTTGATTTGAGTTCCAGGTTTGTGTCAATCGGATTTCGCAGTAGAAAGTTATGTTGTTTTTACTGCAATTGAGCTTGAAACAGCTGTCTTCGTCCTACTTCTTTGTGAAGCGTCTGCGATCATTTTTCTAATTTTGGTGTTAAACTTTCGAGAAAATTTAGCTTTTTGCTATTCGTATTGTGGCTGTCAATCTTGCGTCTCACGGTGTCAAGAAGTAGGCGGTCTTGCCAGGAAGGCATCGGGCCTCTTGCTGTGAGAGGTTGTGAGGAAGCTCAAGGGTTATGAGAAAGAGCTAAGATGTAGATAACATAGCTTCTAGAGCTAAAGAATAAATGTATCCAAAGAAGCCGCTCACTTTCCTTACAAACACACACGTGATGGAGAGAACTCATGAAAGATAGTCAGAACAAAACAAAAATGAAAACATCGAGATTACGATCAGATAGTATCATGGTTAGGATAAAAGGTTAATGGATGAGTTAATGATATTTAATCTTTGTTGTCCAAATAAGCTGTGGATTACTCTTTGAAACTGTAGCTTTGTGCTTACTATAATGTATATGTTTTGTCTAGCGATTGGGATTAGTTGTGAGTACAAATCCTCTTGATTCATAATAAACTAACCACATTCACATCAAAAGAGAAGTTATAGTCAATAATAGGTAGTATGATGGGATCTGGTGAGAGAAGTATTTCGTTGATCCTTTCAGGACCAAATAGAAACACTATGCATTGCTGAAAGTGAGTCTTTTCGACTATTCCAAATGTTGACCCTAATAGATTGCACAGAATGGAAATGAAAGAAATCACCTCTATTTGGATTATGGTTATTCATCGATGATATACTTAGTATGTTCAAAGATAAAGGTGTGAAAGAAGTGAAAGGAGAAGAAGAAGAGAGTTTCTCTCCCAAGCCCTATTGTTGCCCTTAGGCAATAAGGATACTGCGGGGAGAGAAGTACCTGTAGCAAGGAGATTCTAGAGTTTGTGGAAGAGAATGAGAACCTTAAGAGAGAGAGGTGCTTGTGAAAGATGAAGATATGGTTACTAACCTTGTGCACATAATTGTTTCCCGCAAGAAGGTTGTGCCCGTTACATTGACAAGATTGGTGCTTGAATACCTTCCAATGAAACAATTAGGACACAACAAGAGAGATGAAAGGAGGAATAAAGATAGAATTAGAGATAGATCTAAGTGTGGTGGTGGTATTAAAGATAAATAATGAGAGATAGATACGTAGTTAAAGACAAGTATTGGACTAGATATGAAAATGAAAGAAAAACTAGCAACATATATCTTACATGAGAGCAATCGCCACCACCTTAATGGAGAGAGAAGATGAGGCAAGACTTTAGACTTTCTTCAAGAGAAAGTGTGGCACTAAGATGAGTGTGACACTATGGAATTGAGCTATTCTCACTCACTCATAACTTGCCCCAAGGAGAAGAAGGTTGCCCTTTTTATAGGTGAGGGAGCCATGTTTTACATAATCACTTGATTAGGCTAAAGACTTAGCCCAAATCAAATGTTTTTTGGATATTTCTTAAAATGGGCAATATTAGGACTCAAAATATCATGAAATTCAGCATTTTTGGTCATTGAGGCTCCATGTGGGTGCATGATGTATGTGGCCCCACCTAGGCATCTTCTGTGTGGCTCCAGCAGGGGGTCCCAACTTGTGTGTCTTGTCCTTCAAGGCATCTTTGAGGTCTCAAATTCACATGCTTATGTCTTTTATACTCCAAATATCTTATTTTATGGAAAAAGACTAATATTACCTCTTTTTACTTGATTCACCTGTTTACCATCTTTTCTTGCAGTGTAGTTGTGAGAGGGTTTTTCACTGGTTTCCCTGTAACTTTTGACCTGTAACTCGGATTGACATGCTTCAAAAGGAAAAATTGGACTACTAAAAGAGCTTGAATTGGTTTTGGCCTTTTCTCCACGCCCTTAGGTTGGAATTTTCAAATTGGGATGGTCCAAGAAGCTTTGGATCTTCCTTTTCATAAAGTCTTCTAGTAGGCCCTTTCCTCTTGTATGTATCCAAGAAGGTATGCATTATTGAAGGGTTATATTATTAGATAAATGTGAAAAGAAGAAAATAATTTATATATGGTAGGGTATAGCTGAGATATTAGAAGAAATATACAAATGCTTTTCCCTCAGAAAAAAAGAGGCACAATCATTGATACTTCTCTTGCAGTACTTTCTAATAGTAATGTACATTTATATTACTTCAAAGGTAATACTAAGGTATAGTAGGAAGCTTTTATCTATGCATATGAGTATTATATGAAGTATACTTATGCGTCAAAAAGTCACAAGATAAATCATTTAATGCCCGTTCCCACTATATACGTGCCATAGCACGACAACGCCACTCTATTTTGAGGACTCTTTTATTATTAATGTCTCCTTTACCCTGTCTTTTTTGGGTGACGTCTCTCAAATCTTTGGACGTTCCTTGAGCATTCTTCTTGAATTTATTGATGACAGAATGCAGTCGTCATATTTCTATCACGCAGCAGATTGTGCGATCTTATCTTATACGTCTTCTTGCAACAAGATATGGCTATGACTATTCTTGTCAAAGGATTTCCTTGTGGCCAACGTTCTCTTCCTTCTTTACAAGGCCAAGGATTTCCAGGCTGGAAAGCAAAGATGTTGTTAATTCTTGAAGGCGATGAACTCCGTGATGTTGTTCTTGGAAATCGTGTTTGTCCGCCTCAGCCTGTTGATACGGATAATTATAACTTGCTTATTACTGAAGAACCTATATTTGAAGATTGGAATGTTGCCTAATATTTGAAGATTGGAATGTTGCCTATACGGATTGGCAACGACGTGGTAAAGCAGCTCGTCGGTATATTTGAAGATTGGAATGTTGCCTAATATTTGAAGATTGGAATGTTGCCTATACGGATTGGCAACGACGTGGTAAAAGCAGCTCGTCGGTATATTCTTTCTGCTCTTACTGATTCCCTTTTGCTTGATATGTATGAACTGCCTACTTCCCATGACGTATGGAAGTACCTTATTGCAAACTTTCAGAAGAAATCTGTCACAGAAATACTTTATTTGAGAGGGTTTCTTAACAAGATACAATATGAAGTTGGTACTGCCATGACGGGACATATTGAATCTTTCAAATCTATTATTAATCAACTTGCTGCTACTGGTGATCCTGTTCCACAAAAGCAACTGATTACACTTCTCCTTGATACGGTGAAGGACTCTTCTTATGATAACATTGTTACTATTCTCTCTAACAAAGATGGTCTTGATTTTGACCAAGCCTGCATGTCTTTAATTGAATACTCTCAACGTCAAGAACATCGTAATGCTGTCCATGAAACAGCTATGATTTCACAAGAGAAGACTGAGTCACAACAGATGGAACGTGCTTTTTATGCTCGAAGGCATCCATTTCAACAAGGAAACTGTTCGTACTGCAACAGAAATGGCCATACTGAAGATGATTTTTGGGCACGTCAATATGATGAAAAACACAATATTAACATGAAACAACCACGTTTATCTAGAGACTCTTCTTCTTCTTCTTGTGAATATTGTGGACGATCTGATCATCCCACTCATATGTACTATAAGCGCCGATTCGACACGGATCGTAATAGAGAATATGCTACTGAACATCAAAACAACATTGTACCAAAAACAAGCTGCATCCTATGTTCAGTTGATCCAGACATAATACTTCATGTACATGATAGATCACTTTTTATTGTCGATTCTAGTGCTACAGGAAATATGACATACTAGTCTACGTGGCTCCATAACTATCATCCACTACCAATTCAATGTGTAAGTAAAGGGTATTGGAGACTTATATCTTGGCACCTTATCTTCTTCCTCTCGAATTTTGTGAGAATTATTACATGTACCAGATCTTCAATGTAATCTTCTTTTAGTTATTAGACTTGTTGATCTTGGTCTGTTTGTTGGATTTGATCGTACCAAATGCCGAATTGAGAAAGATGGATAGACTAAAGCCACTGCTCCTCGAAATGGTAATTTGTTTGAACTCTCTCTCAACGATCCTGTAGCAAATGTTGTCGCTGCTCTAGGTGCTCATGATTGCAAAGTATGGCATCACCGTTTTGTTCATACTGATTTCTCAAAACTCCTTGATCTTCAACGTTGTGATCTTGTTCATGGCATGGATCTTAAAGCCCATCCCCATATGGGAATTTGTGAATTTTGTGCTCTTAGGAAACATAATCGTAAACTCTTTCCTCTTTCAAATACAACTCATTATCATGACATATTGGATCTTGTTTATACTGATATATGTGGACCTCTACCTTCTTCGAAATCACAATATCGCTACTTCATTACTTTCATTGATGATTTCTCAAGGTATATGACTGTATTTCTACTTAGAAAAAAATCTGAAGCCTTATCTATTTTCAAACAATTCCACAAGGCTACGGAACTTCAAAGTGGTCGTTGCCTTAAGAAGCTTCGTAATGAC
This sequence comes from Adiantum capillus-veneris, assembly GCF_014529385.1. NCBI lineage: Eukaryota > Viridiplantae > Streptophyta > Polypodiopsida > Polypodiales > Pteridaceae > Adiantum > Adiantum capillus-veneris. The sequence goes on along the minus strand of NW_028221414.1, from coordinate 347,102 downwards.
AATGGAGGCGAATATGTTTCTCGAGAGTTTGTGAGTTACTGTGCTCACAATGGAATTCATTATGAACACACTATTCCATATTCGCCTCAATAGAACGGCGTTGTTGAAAGAAAGAATCTCACTATTCTCAATGTTGTAAGATGTATGCTGATTCATTCTGGCTTATCTTGTGTTTTCTGGGCTGAAGCTACCTTGACAGCAGTATTTATTCACAATCACCTTCCTACTATTGCACCCTCTGGTAAGATACCCATCACAGCATGGACAGGTGACATTCCTTCTGTATCTCATTTTTGAACCTTTGGATGTATTGCTTATATTCATGTTTCCAAAGAACCACGAACAAAGCTTGATGCTCCTGGTCTTAAAGTTATTTTTATTGGATGTTCTGACACTTCCAAAGGCTACAAATTCTATGACCCTTCATCCAAGAAAGTAATTGTGAATCCTGATGCTACTTTTAACGAACAACTTATGGGAGGCTCATGGTCCATGGATGATTCTGATAATACTAAATCATTGCTTCAGGCTTTTCCATTTCTTTGAGATGATGAAACTCTTCCTATAGAGAAACTTTCCTCTTCACAACCATCCATTCCGAATGTTGCCAATGATGATATTGATATTTTTGTTAATTTGCCTATTCATTTTGAACATGGCTCATGTCATGTTTATGATGACGATATTGCTGATAATGCTTTTTCTACTTCTGAAGATCCCGTTACTTATGATGAAGAGGATCAATGGCAAGAGGCTATGGAAGCAGAGTACAATTCTCTTATCTCTAAAGGTACATGCATACTAACTGAATTACCTCCCGGTCGTACACCTATTAAATGTAAGTCGGTGTCTAAGACAAAAGTAAAAGCAGATGGATCTTTTGACAAGTTGAAGGCGCATTAAGTTGAAAAAGGTTACTCCCAAGTAGTTGGTGTTGATTATCAAGAGACTTTTTCACCAGTTGTTTGCATTACAAGTGTTCGAGTTTTATTGGCATTTGCTGTTCAATCTGATTTAGAAGCTCATCAAATGGATGTGCGAACTGCTTTTTTTAATGGTGACTTGGAAGAGGAAATTTATATGGAACAACCAGAAGGGTTTGTTATTCAAGGTAAAGAAGACCTTGTTGCTCAAACTCCATAAGGCACTATATGGTCTCAAACCAGCTTCGCGAGTCTAGTATACAAAATTTGATCTTTTTCTTAACTCTAAAGGATTCATCTCTTGCTCTTCAGACCCCAACTTATACATAAAATGCCAAGGTAGCAGTTTTGTGATTCTTGCTCTTTATGTGGATGCTACCATCCATGTTTCCAATGATTTAGGATTTCTTCAGCAAGTGAAAAATTTATTGTCTTCTACATTTTATATGGTGGATCTTGGAGAGATTCACTCGTGTCTTAGCATTCAAATCCAACGGAACCGTACAAATGGTATTTTGTTTCTTCGACAGTCAAAGTTTTTGCAGATACTATTCAGAAATTTGGTGTGGAATCTGCACATTCACCCAACACACCTTGTCTTGCGAGCTCTACGAAGAACACTTCTGAACAATGGCTATCAACTTGTCACAAATCAACCTTATGCTAACTTGATTGGATGTCTTCAGTTTTTTGGCATGAACACTCGTACTGATATTTTGTTTGCTGCTAATTATCTTGGACAACATCTTGCATGTCCTTCTCTTTGTTGAGAGAGAAAGGAGAGAGCACATAAATAGAACCCCAAAGTGTGTAGAATACACACATGAGATGATGTATATATAGAGGACC